>NC_091150.1:25917465-26217465 GCF_040958095.1 Procambarus clarkii | reverse complement strand
ATCATTATATATACGATAAAAATGATGGAAACGCATAATTGATTAGATAATAACATTAAATACTTCATTTTCAATCATCTATTTGTTTCTCGTTAAAATACTGAGTGAGATATTGAAAAGGTTCGGTTTTTATTGCAAATAACGACGTTTCAGCCGGAATAGAGCGGTTTTACGTGTACATCTTCCATCGGTAATATAAACGGAAAATCAGGAACATTTTAGTTATCTCTAATGAAAACACATTGATTTTTATCATTTGTATCGGAAACAACATTGTCATATATCTTTTCTTGGATCTTAATAATACGAAACCTCGCTTTATGATTCGAAGTTTAAATACTCAAATTTGGTATAATAGTGACTTTTTTCACGTTTTTCATGTAGTTTGATATTACGTATATTTATTCATTTTTACCAATATTTCGATACTATTTCATGTAAAAAATCACGATATGTGATTTGGCCTTCAAATCTCAGAATTTCGCATAATATTGCATTTTAAGCAAGTTTTCTTGCATTTTGTTTTGTACTAGAAATCATCGAATTTACCAATATTTTGACGTTTATCATCCCCTTTTCGTTTATGTGATTTAAACAAAATATCATCGAATTAGGCAATATTTTGCCGTTTTTCCACGTTTTTGTGAATTTTCAGTTTATTGGTATTAATTCGTTATATATACAATAAAAATGATGCAAACACATAATTGATTAGATAATAACCTTAAATACTTCATTTTCAATCATCTATTTGTTTCTCTTTAAAATACTGAGTGAGATATTTAAAAAGGTTCGCTTTTTATTGCATATATCGACGTTTCCGCCGGAATAGAGCGGTTTTACGTGTACATCTTCTATTGGTAATATAAACGGAAAATCAGGAACATTTTAGTTAATTCTAATTAAAATACATTGATTTTTATCATTTGTATCGGAAACAACATTGTCATGTCTTTTCTTGGATCTAAGTAATACGAAACCTCGCTTTATGATTCGAAGTTAAAATCCTCATATTTGGTGTAATAGTGACTTTTTCACGTTTTTCATGTAGTTTGATATTACGTATATATATTCATTTTTACCAATATTTCGATACTATTTCATGTAGTATGACGATATGTGATTTGGCTTTCAAATCTCAGAATTTCGCGTAATATTGCATTTGGCCATCATATCTCAGAATTTCGCAAATTTTGCATTTTTAGGTAAGTTTCTTGCATTTTGTTTTGTACTAAAAATCATCGAATTTAGCAATATTTTGACGTTTATCATCCCCTTTTCCTTTATGTAATTTAAACAAAATATCATCGAATTAGGCAATATTTTGCCGTTTTTCTACGTTTTTGTGAATTTTCAGTTTAGTGGTATTACTTCATTAAATATACGATAAAAATGATGCAAACACATACAAGATATTATGTGTTATTAGATTAGATAATAACCTTAAATACTTCATTTTCAATCATCTATTTGTTTCTCGTTAAAATACTGAGTGAGATATTGAAAAGGTTCGGTTTTTATTGCATAATTCGACGTTTCAGCCGGAATAGAGCGGTTTTACGTGTACATCTTCCATCGGTAATATAAACGGAAAATCAGGAACATTTTAGTTAATTCTAATGAAAAAGCACTGATTTTTATCATTTGTATTGGAAACAACATTGTCATATGTCTTTTCTTGAATCTTCTTAATATGAAACCCCGCTCTATGATTTGAAGTTAAAATCCTCAAATACGGTAAAATATGGACTTTTTTCACGTTTTTCATGTAGTGTGATATTACGTAAATATATTCGTTTTTACCCAATATTTTGATACCACTTCATGTTTTCTCACGATATATGATTTGGCCATCATATCTCAGAATTTCGCAAATTTTGCATTTTTAAGTAAGTTTCTTGCAATTTGTTTTGTACTAAAAATCATCGAATTTAGCAATATTTTGACGTTTATCATCCCCTTTTCCATTAAGTGATTTAAACAAAATATCATCGAATTTGGTAATATTTTGCCGTTTTTCCACGTTTTTGTGAATTTTCAGTTTATTGGTATTAATTCATTAAATATACGATAAAAATGTTGCAAACACATATTTGATTAGATTATAACCTTAATTTCTTCATTTTCAATCATCTATTTGTTTCTCGTTAAAATACTGAGTAAGATACTGAAAAGGGGAGAAGTTCGGTTTTCATTGCATACATCGACGTTTCAGCCGGAATAGAGCGGTTTTACGTGTACATCTTCCATCGGTAATATAAACGGAAAATCAGGAACATTTTAGGTAATTCTAATGAAAACACATTGATTTTTATCATTTGTATCGGAAACAACATTGTCAAATATCTTTTCTTGGATCTTAATAATACGAAACCTCGCTTTATGATTCGAAGTTTAAATCCTCAAATTTGGTATAATAGTGACTTTTTTCACGTTTTTCATGTAGTTTGATATTACGTATATATATTCATTTTTACCAATATTTCGATACTATTTCATGTAAAAAATCACGATATGTGATTTGGCCTTCAAATCTCAGAATTTCACATAATATTGCATTTTAAGCAAGTTTTCTTGCATTTTGTTTCGTACTAAAAATCATCAAATTTAGCAATATTTTGACGTTCATCCCCTTTTCCTTGATGTGATTTAAACAAAATATCATCGAATTAGGCAATATTTTGCCGTTTTTCCACTTTTTTGTGAATTTTCAGTTTATTGGTATTATTCATTAAATATACGATAAAAATGATGCAAACACATAATTGATTAGAAATTAACCTTAAATAATTCATTTGCAATCAACTATTTGTTTTTCGTTAAAATACTGAATAAGATTTTGAAAAGGGGAGAAGTTCGGTTTTTATTGCATATATCAACGTTTCAGCCGGAATAGAGCGGTTTTACGTGTACATCTTCCATCGGTAATATAAATTGAAAATCAGGAACATTTTCGTTAATTCTAATGAAAACGCATTGATTTTTATCATTTATATTGGAAACAACATTGTCATATGTCTTTTCTTGGATCTTCTTAATACAAAACCTCGCTCTATGATTTGAAGTTAAAATCCTCAAATATGATAAAATAGTGACTTTTTTCACGTTTTTCATGTAGTGTGATTTTACGTAAATATATTCGTTTATACCAATATTTCGATACTACTTCATATTTTCTCACTATATGTGATTTGGCCGTCATATCTCAGAATTTCGCAAATTTTGCATTTTTAAGTAAGTTTCTTGCAATTTGTTTTGTACTAAAAATCATCGAATATAGCAATATTTTGACGTTTATCATCCCCTTTTCCTTTAAGTGATTTAAACAAAATATCATCGAATTTGGTAATATTTTGCCGTTTTTCCACGTTTTTGTGAATTTTCAGTTTATTGGTATTAATTCATTAAATATACAATAAAAATGTTGCAAACACATATTTGATTATATTATATCCTTAATTTCTTCATTTTCAATCATCTATTTGTTTCTCGTTAAAATACTGAGTAAGATACTGAAAAGGGGAGAAGTTCGGTTTTCATTGCATACATCGACGTTTCAGCCGGAATAGAGCGGTTTTACGTGTACATCTTCCATCGGTAATATAAACGGAAAATCAGGAACATTTTAGGTAATTCTAATGAAAACACATTGATTTTTATCATTTGTATCGGAAACAACATTGTCATATATCTTTTCTTGGATCTTAATAATACGAAACCTCGCTTTATGATTCGAAGTTTAAATCCTCAAATTTGGTATAATAGTGACTTTTTTCACGTTTTTCATGTAGTTTGATATTACGTATATATATTCATTTTTAACCAATATTTCGATACTATTTCATGTAAAAAATCACGATATGTTATTTGGAATTCAAATCTCAGAATTTCGCATAATATTGCATTTTAAGCAAGTTTTCTTGCATTTTGTTTCGTACTAAAAATCACCGAATTTAGCAATATTTTGACGTTTATCATCCCCTTTTCCTTTATGTGATTTAAACAAAATATCATCGAATTAGGCAATGTTTTGCCGTATTTCCACGTTTTTGTGAATTTTCAGTTTATTGGTATTAATTCATTAAATATACGATAAAAATGATGCAAACACATAATTGATTAGATAATAACCTTAAATACTTCATTTTCAATCATCTATCTGTTTCTCGTTAAAATACTGAGTGAGATATTGAAAAGGTTCGGTTTTTATTGCAAATAACGACGTTTCAGCCGGAATAGAGCGGTTTTACGTGTACATCTTCCATCGGTAATATAAACGGAAAATCAGAAACATTTTAGTTATCTCTAATGAAAACACATTGATTTTTATCATTTGTATCGGAAACAACATTGTCATATATCTTTTCTTGGATCTTAATAATACGAAACCTCGCTTTATAATTCGAAGTTTAAATCCTCAAATTTGGTATAATAGTGACTTTTTTCACGTTTTTCATGTAGTTTGATATTACGTATATATATTCATTTTTACCAAAATTTCGATACTATTTCATGTAAAAAATCACGATATAAGATCTGGCCTTCAAATATCAGAATTTCGCATAATATTGCATTTTAAGCAAGTTTTCTTGCATTTTGTTTTGTACTAAAAATCATCGAATTTACCAACATTTTGACGTTTATCATCCCCTTTTCGTTTATATGATTTAAACAAAATATCATCGAATTAGGCAATATTTTGCCGTTTTTCCACGTTTTTGTGATTTTTCAGTTTATTGGTATTAATTCGTTATATATACAATAAAAATGGTTCAAACACATAATTGATTAGAAATTAACCTTTTATACGTCATTTTCAATCAACTATTTGTTTCTCGTTAAAATACAGAGTAAGATATTGAAAAGGGGAGAAGTTCTGTTTTTATTGCATATATCGAGGTTTCAGCCGGATTAACGCGGTTTTACGTGTACATCTTCCATCGGTAATATAAACGGAAAATCAGGAACATTTTAGTTAATTCTAATGAAAAAGCACTGATTTTTATCATTTGTATTGGAAACAACATTGTCATATGTCTTTTCTTGAATCTTCTTAATATGAAACTTCGCTCTATGATTTGAAGTTAAAATCCACAAATATGGTAAAATATGGACTTTTTTCACGTTTTTCATTTAGTGTGATTATACGTAAATATATTCGTTTTACCCAATATTTCGATACTACTTCATGTTTTCACACGATATGTGATTTGGCCATCATATCTCAGAATTTCGAAAATTTTGCATTTTTAAGTAAGTTTCTTGCAATTTGTTTTGTACTAAAAATCATCGAATTTAGCAATATTTTGACGTTTATTATCCCCTTTTCCTTTAAGTGATTTAAACAAAATATCATCGAATTAGGTAATATTTTGCCGTTTTTCCACGTTTTTGTGAATTTTCAGTTTATTGGTATTAATTCAATAAATATATGATAAAAATGTTGCAAACACATATTTGATTAGATTATAACCTTAATTTCTTCATTTTCAATCATCTATTTGTTTCTCGTTAAAATACTGAGTAAGATATTGAAAAGGGGAGAAGTTCGGTTTTTATTGCATACATCGACGTTTCAGCCGGAATAGAGCGGTTTACGTGTACTTCCATCGGTAATATAAACGGAAAATCAGGAACATTTTTGTTAATTCTAATGAAAACGCATTGATTTTTATCATTTATATATGAAACAACATTGTCATATGTCTTTTTTTGGATCTTCTTATTACGAAACCTCGCTCTATGATTTGAAGTTAAAATCCTCAAATATGATAAAATAGTGACTTTTTTAACGTTTTTCATGTAGTGTGATTTTACGTAAATATATTCGTTTATACCAATATTTCGATACTACTTCATATTTTCTCACTATATGTGATTTGGCCGTCATATCTCAGAATTTCGCAAATTTTGCATTTTTAAGTAAGTTTCTTGCAATTTGTTTTGTACTAAAAATCATCGAATATAGCAATATTTTGACGTTTATCATCCCCTTTTCCTTTAAGTGATTTAAACAAAATATCATCGAATTTGGTAATATTTTGCCGTTTTTCCACGTTTTTGTGAATTTTCAGTTTATTGGTATTAATTCATTAAATATACAATAAAAATGTTGCAAACACATATTTGATTATATTATATCCTTAATTTCTTCATTTTCAATCATCTATTTGTTTCTCGTTAAAATACTGAGTAAGATACTGAAAAGGGGAGAAGTTCGGTTTTCATTGCATACATCGACGTTTCAGCCGGAATAGAGCGGTTTTACGTGTACATCTTCCATCGGTAATATAAACGGAAAATCAGGAACATTTTAGGTAATTCTAATGAAAACACATTGATTTTTATCATTTGTATCGGAAACAACATTGTCATATATCTTTTCTTGGATCTTAATAATACGAAACCTCGCTTTATGATTCGAAGTTTAAATCCTCAAATTTGGTATAATAGTGACTTTTTTCACGTTTTTCATGTAGTTTGATATTACGTATATATATTCATTTTTAACCAATATTTCGATACTATTTCATGTAAAAAATCACGATATGTTATTTGGCCTTCAAATCTCAGAATTTCGCATAATATTGCATTTTAAGCAAGTTTTCTTGCATTTTGTTTCGTACTAAAAATCACCGAATTTAGCAATATTTTGACGTTTATCATCCCCTTTTCCTTTATGTGATTTAAACAAAATATCATCGAATTAGGCAATGTTTTGCCGTATTTCCACGTTTTTGTGAATTTTCAGTTTATTGGTATTAATTCATTAAATATACGATAAAAATGATGCAAACACATAATTGATTAGATAATAACCTTAAATACTTCATTTTCAATCATCTATCTGTTTCTCGTTAAAATACTGAGTGAGATATTGAAAAGGTTCGGTTTTTATTGCAAATAACGACGTTTCAGCCGGAATAGAGCGGTTTTACGTGTACATCTTCCATCGGTAATATAAACGGAAAATCAGAAACATTTTAGTTATCTCTAATGAAAACACATTGATTTTTATCATTTGTATCGGAAACAACATTGTCATATATCTTTTCTTGGATCTTAATAATACGAAACCTCGCTTTATAATTCGAAGTTTAAATCCTCAAATTTGGTATAATAGTGACTTTTTTCACGTTTTTCATGTAGTTTGATATTACGTATATATATTCATTTTTACCAAAATTTCGATACTATTTCATGTAAAAAATCACGATATAAGATCTGGCCTTCAAATATCAGAATTTCGCATAATATTGCATTTTAAGCAAGTTTTCTTGCATTTTGTTTTGTACTAAAAATCATCGAATTTACCAACATTTTGACGTTTATCATCCTCTTTTCGTTTATATGATTTAAACAAAATATCATCGAATTAGGCAATATTTTGCCGTTTTTCCACGTTTTTGTGATTTTTCAGTTTATTGGTATTAATTCGTTATATATACAATAAAAATGGTTCAAACACATAATTGATTAGAAATTAACCTTTTATACGTCATTTTCAATCAACTATTTGTTTCTCGTTAAAATACAGAGTAAGATATTGAAAAGGGGAGAAGTTCTGTTTTTATTGCATATATCGAGGTTTCAGCCGGATTAACGCGGTTTTACGTGTACATCTTCCATCGGTAATATAAACGGAAAATCAGGAACATTTTAGTTAATTCTAATGAAAAAGCACTGATTTTTATCATTTGTATTGGAAACAACATTGTCATATGTCTTTTCTTGAATCTTCTTAATATGAAACTTCGCTCTTTGATTTGAAGTTAAAATCCACAAATATGGTAAAATATGGACTTTTTTCACGTTTTTCATTTAGTGTGATTATACGTAAATATATTCGTTTTACCCAATATTTCGATACTACTTCATGTTTTCACACGATATGTGATTTGGCCATCATATCTCAGAATTTCGAAAATTTTGCATTTTTAAGTAAGTTTCTTGCAATTTGTTTTGTACTAAAAATCATCGAATTTAGCAATATTTTGACGTTTATTATCCCCTTTTCCTTTAAGTGATTTAAACAAAATATCATCGAATTAGGTAATATTTTGCCGTTTTTCCACGTTTTTGTGAATTTTCAGTTTATTGGTATTAATTCAATAAATATATGATAAAAATGTTGCAAACACATATTTGATTAGATTATAACCTTAATTTCTTCATTTTCAATCATCTATTTGTTTCTCGTTAAAATACTGAGTAAGATATTGAAAAGGGGAGAAGTTCGGTTTTTATTGCATACATCGACGTTTCAGCCGGAATAGAGCGGTTTACGTGTACTTCCATCGGTAATATAAACGGAAAATCAGGAACATTTTTGTTAATTCTAATGAAAACGCATTGATTTTTATCATTTATATATGAAACAACATTGTCATATGTCTTTTTTTGGATCTTCTTATTACGAAACCTCGCTCTATGATTTGAAGTTAAAATCCTCAAATATGATAAAATAGTGACTTTTTTAACGTTTTTCATGTAGTGTGATTTTACGTAAATATATTCGTTTATACCAATATTTCGATACTACTTCATATTTTCTCACTATATGTGATTTGGCCGTCATATCTCAGAATTTCGCAAATTTTGCATTTTTAAGTAAGTTTCTTGCAATTTGTTTTGTACTAAAAATCATCGAATATAGCAATATTTTGACGTTTATCATCCCCTTTTCCTTTAAGTGATTTAAACAAAATATCATCGAATTTGGTAATATTTTGCCGTTTTTCCACGTTTTTGTGAATTTTCAGTTTATTGGTATTAATTCATTAAATATACAATAAAAATGTTGCAAACACATATTTGATTATATTATATCCTTAATTTCTTCATTTTCAATCATCTATTTGTTTCTCGTTAAAATACTGAGTAAGATACTGAAAAGGGGAGAAGTTCGGTTTTCATTGCATACATCGACGTTTCAGCCGGAATAGAGCGGTTTTACGTGTACATCTTCCATCGGTAATATAAACGGAAAATCAGGAACATTTTAGGTAATTCTAATGAAAACACATTGATTTTTATCATTTGTATCGGAAACAACATTGTCATATATCTTTTCTTGGATCTTAATAATACGAAACCTCGCTTTATGATTCGAAGTTTAAATCCTCAAATTTGGTATAATAGTGACTTTTTTCACGTTTTTCATGTAGTTTGATATTACGTATATATATTCATTTTTAACCAATATTTCGATACTATTTCATGTAAAAAATCACGATATGTTATTTGGCCTTCAAATCTCAGAATTTCGCATAATATTGCATTTTAAGCAAGTTTTCTTGCATTTTGTTTCGTACTAAAAATCACCGAATTTAGCAATATTTTGACGTTTATCATCCCCTTTTCCTTTATGTGATTTAAACAAAATATCATCGAATTAGGCAATGTTTTGCCGTATTTCCACGTTTTTGTGAATTTTCAGTTTATTGGTATTAATTCATTAAATATACGATAAAAATGATGCAAACACATAACTGATTAGATAATAACCTTAAATACTTCATTTTCAATCATCTATCTGTTTCTCGTTAAAATACTGAGTGAGATATTGAAAAGGTTCGGTTTTTATTGCAAATAACGACGTTTCAGCCGGAATAGAGCGGTTTTACGTGTACATCTTCCATCGGTAATATAAACGGAAAATCAGAAACATTTTAGTTAATTCTAATTAAAATACATTGATTTTTATCATTTGTATCGGAAACAACATTGTCATATGTCTTTTCTTGGATCTAAATAATACGAAACCTCGCTTTATGATTCGAAGTTAAAATCCTCATATTTGGTGTAATAGTGACTTTTTCACGTTTTTCATGTAGTTTGATATTACGTATATATATTCATTTTTACCAATATTTCGATACTATTTCATGTAGTATGACGATATGTGATTTGGCCTTCAAATCTCAGAATTTCGCGTAATATTGCATTTGGCCATCATATCTCAGAATTTCGCAAATTTTGCATTTTTAAGTAAGTTTCTTGCATTTTGTTTTGTACTAAAAATCATCGAATTTAGCAATATTTTGACGTTTATCATCCCCTTTTCCTTTATGTAATTTAAACAAAATATCATCGAATTAGGCAATATTTTGCCGTTTTTCTACGTTTTTGTGAATTTTCAGTTTAGTGGTATTAATTCATTAAATATGCGATAAAAATGATGCAAACACATACAAGATATTATGTGTTATTAGATTAGATAATAACCTTAAATACTTCATTTTCAATCATCTATTTGTTTCTCGTTAAAATACTGAGTGAGATATTGAAAAGGTTCGGTTTTTATTGCATAATTCGACGTTTCAGCCGGAATAGAGCGGTTTTACGTGTACATCTTCCATCGGTAATATAAACGGAAAATCAGGAACATTTTAGTTAATTCTAATGAAAAAGCACTGATTTTTATCATTTGTATTGGAAACAACATTGTCATATGTCTTTTCTTGAATCTTCTTAATATGAAATCCCGCTCTATGATTTGAAGTTAAAATCCTCATATTTGGTGTAATACTGACTTTTTTCACGTTTTTCATGTAGTTTGATATTACGTTTATATATTCATTTTTACCAATATTTCGTTACTATTTCATGTCGTATGACGATATGTGATTTGGCCTTCAAATCTCAGAATTTCGCATAATATTGCATTTTAAGCAAGTTTTCTTGCATTTTGTTTCGTACTAAAAATCATCGAATTTAGCAATATTTTGACGTTTATCATCCCCTTTTCGTTTATGTGATTTAAACAAAATATCATCGAATTAGGCAATATTTTGCCGTTTTTCCACGTTTTTGTGAATTTTCAGTTTATTGGTATTAATTCGTTATATATACAATAAATATGGTGCAAACACATAATTGATTAGAAATTAACCTTTTATACGTCATTTTCAATCAACTATTTGTTTCTCGGTAAAATACAGAGTAAGATATTGAAAAGGGGAGAAGTTCTGTTTTTATTGCATATATCGAGGTTTCAGCCGGATTAAAGCGGTTTTACGTGTACATCTTCCATCGGTAATATAAACGGAAAATCAGAAACATTCCAGTTAATTCTAATGAAAAAGCACTAATTTTTATCATTTGTATTGGAAACAACATTGTCATATGTCTATTCTTGAATCTTCTTAATATGAAACTTCGCTCTATGATTTGAAGTTAAAATCCTCAAATATGGTAAAATATGGACTTTTTTCACGTTTTTCATGTAGTGTGATTATACGTAAATAAATTCGTTTTTACCAAATATTTCGATACTACTTCATGTTTTCTCACGATATGTGATTTGGCCATCATATCTCAGAATTTCGCAAATTTTGCATTTTTAAGTAAGTTTCTTGCAATTTGTTTTGTACTAAAAATCATCGAAATTATCAATATTTTGACGTTTATCATCCCCTTTTCCTTTAAGTGATTTAAACAAAATATCATCGAATTAGGTAATATTTTGCCGTTTTTCCACGTTTTTGTGAATTTTCAGTTTATTGGTATTAATTCATTAAATATACGATAAAAATGTTGCAAACACATATTTGATTAGATTATAACCTTAATTTCTTCATTTTCAATCATCTATTTGTTTCTCGTTAAAATACTGAGTAAGATACTGAAAAGGGGAGAAGTTCGGTTTTCATTGCATACATCGACGTTTCAGCCAGAATAGAGCGGTTTTACGTGTACATCTTCCATCGGTAATATAAACGGAAAATCAGGAAAATTTTAGTTAATTCTAATGAAAATACATTGATTTATATCACTTGTATCGGAAACAACATTGTCATATATCTTTTCTTGGATCTAAATAATACGAAACCTCGCTTTATGATTTGAAGTTAAAATCCTCATATTTGGTGTAATACTGACTTTTTTCACGTTTTTCATGTAGTTTGATATTACGTATATATATTCATTTTTACCAATATTTCGTTACTATTTCATGTAGTATGACGATATGTGATTTGGCCTTCAAATCACAGAATTTCGCATAATATTGCATTTTAAGCAAGTTTTCTTGCATTTTGTTTCGAACTAAAATCATCGATTTTAGCAATATTTTGACGTTTATAATTCCCTTTTCCTTGATGTGATTTAAACAAAATATCGAATTAGGCAATATTTTGCCCTTTTTCCACGTTTTTGTGAATTTTCAGTTTATTGTCATTAATTAATTAAATATACGATAAAAATGATGCAAACACATAATTGATTAGATAATAACCTTAAATACTTCATTTTCAATCATCTATTTGTTTCTCGTTAAAATACTGAGTAAGATATTGAAAAGGGGAGAAGTTCTGTTTTTATTGCATATATCGAGGTTTCAGCCGGATTAGAGCGGTTTTACGTGTACATCTTCCATCGGTAATATAAACGGAAAATTAGGAACATTTTAGTTAATTCTAATGAAAACACATTGATTTTTATCATTTGTATTGGAAACAACATTGTCATATGTTTTTTCTTGGATCTAAACAATATGAAACCTCGCTTTATGATTCGTAGTTAAAATCCTCAAATTTGGTATAATAGTGACTTTTTTCACGTTTTTCATGTAGTTTGATATTACGTATATATATTAATTTTTACAAATATTTCGATACTATTTCATGTAAAAAATCACGATATGTGATATAGCCTTCAAATCTCAGAATTTCGCATAATATTGCATTTTAAGCAAGTTTTCTTGCATTTTATTTCGTACTAAAAATCATCGAATTTAGCAATATTTTGACGTTTATCATCCCCTTTTCCTCTATTTGATTTAAACAAAATATCATCGAATTAGGCAATATTTTGCCGTTTTTCCACGTTTATGTGAATTTTCAGTTTATTGGTATTAATTCATTAAATATACGATAAAAATGATGCAAACACATAATTGATTAGATAATAACCTTAAATACTTCATTTTCAATCATCTATTTGTTTCTCGTTAAAATACTGAGTGAGATATTTAAAAAGGTTCGGTTTTTTGCATATATCGACGTTTCAGCCGGAATAGAGCGGTTTTACGTGTACATCTTCTATTGTAATATAAACGGAAAATCAGGAACATTTTAGTTAATTCTAATGAAAATACATTGATTTTTATCATTTATATCGGAAACAACATTGTCATATATCTTTTCTTGGATCTATATAATACGAAACCTCGCTTTATGATTTGAAGTTAAAATCCTCATGTTTGGTGTAATACTGACTTTTTTCACGTTTTTCATGTAGTTTGATATTACGTATATATATTTATTTTTACCAATATTTCGTTACTATTTCATGTAGTATGACGATATGTGATTTGGCCTTCAAATCTTAGAATTTCGCATAATATTGTATTTTAAGCAAGTTTTCTTGCATTTTGTTTCGTACTAAAAATCATCGAATTTAGCAATATTTTGACGTTTATAATTCCCTTTTCCTTGATGTGATTTAAACAAAATATCGAATTAGGCAATATTTTGCCCTTTTTCCACGTTTTTGTGAATTTTCAGTTTATTGTCATTAATTACTTAAATATACGATAAAAATGATGCAAACACATAATTGATTAGTTAATAACCTTAAATACTTCATTTTCAATCATCTATTTGTTTCTCGTTAAAATACTGAGTAAGATATTGAAAAGGGGAGAAGTTCGGTTTTTATTGCATATATCGACGTTTCAGCCGGAATAGAGCGGTTTTACGTGTACATCTTCAATCGGTAATATAAACGGAAAATCAGGAACATTTTCGTTAATTCTAATGAAAACACATTCATTTTTATCATTTGTATTGGAAACAACATTGTCATATGTCTTTTCCTGAATCTTCTTAACACGAAACCTCGCTCTATGATTTGAAGTTAAAATCCTCATATATGGTAAAATAGTGACTTTTTTCACGTTTTTCATGTAGTGTGATTTTACGTAAATATACTCGTTTTTACCAATATTTCTATACTACTTCATGTTTTCTCACGATATGTGATTTGGCAGTCATATCTCCGAATTTCGCATATTTTGCATTTTTAAGCAAGTTTCTTGCATTTTGTTTTGTATAAAAAATCATCGAATTTAGCAATATTTTGACGTATATCATCCCCTTTTTCTTTATGTGATTTAAACAAAATATCATCGAATTAGGCAATATTTTGACGTTTTTCCACATTTTTGTGAGTTTTCAGTTTATTGGTATTATTCAAAAGTATACGATAAAAATGATGCAAACACATAACTGATTAGATAATAACCTTAAATACTTTATTTTCAATCATCTGTTTGTTTCTCGTTAAAATACTGAGTAAGATATTGAAAAGGGGAGAAGTTCGGTTTTTATTGCATATATCGAGGTTTCAGCCGGATTAGAGCGGTTTTACGTGTACATCTTCCATCGGTAATATAAACGGAAAATTAGGAACATTTTAGTTAATTCTAATGAAAACACATTGATTTTTATCATTTGTATTGGAAACAACATTGTCATATGTTTTTTCTTGGATCTAAACAATATGAAACCTCGCTTTATGATTCGTAGTTAAAATCCTCAAATTTGGTATAATAGTGACTTTTTTCACGTTTTTCATGTAGTTTGATATTACGTATATATATTAATTTTTACAAATATTTCGATACTATTTCATGTAAAAAATCACGATATGTGATATAGCCTTCAAATCTCAGAATTTCGCATAATATTGCATTTTAAGCAAGTTTTCTTGCATTTTATTTCGTACTAAAAATCATCGAATTTAGCAATATTTTGACGTTTATCATCCCCTTTTCCTCTATTTGATTTAAACAAAATATCATCGAATTAGGCAATATTTTGCCGTTTTTCCACGTTTATGTGAATTTTCAGTTTATTGGTATTAATTCATTAAATATACGATAAAAATGATGCAAACACATAATTGATTAGATAATAACCTTAAATACTTCATTTTCAATCATCTATTTGTTTCTCGTTAAAATACTGAGTGAGATATTTAAAAAGGTTCGGTTTTTTTGCATATATCGACGTTTCAGCCGGAATAGAGCGGTTTTACGTGTACATCTTCTATTGGTAATATAAACGGAAAATCAGGAACATTTTAGTTAATTCTAATGAAAATACATTGATTTTTATCATTTATATCGGAAACAACATTGTCATATATCTTTTCTTGGATCTTTTTAATACGAAACCTCGCTTTATGATTTGAAGTTAAAATCCTCATGTTTGGTGTAATACTGATTTTTTTCACGTTTTTCATGTAGTTTGATATTACGTATATATATTTATTTTTACCAATATTTCGTTACTATTTCATGTAGTATGACGATATGTGATTTGGCCTTCAAATCTTAGAATTTCGCATAATATTGTATTTTAAGCAAGTTTTCTTGCATTTTGTTTCGTACTAAAAATCATCGAATTTAGCAATATTTTGACGTTTATAATTCCCTTTTCCTTGATGTGATTTAAACAAAATATCGAATTAGGCAATATTTTGCCCTTTTTCCACGTTTTTGTGAATTTTCAGTTTATTGTCATTAATTAATTAAATATACGATAAAAATGATGCAAACACATAATTGATTAGTTAATAACCTTAAATACTTCATTTTCAATCATCTATTTGTTTCTCGTTAAAATACTGAGTAAGATATTGAAAAGGGGAGAAGTTCGGTTTTTATTGCATATATCGACGTTTCAGCCGGAATAGAGCGGTTTTACGTGTACATCTTCAATCGGTAATATAAACGGAAAATCAGGAACATTTTCGTTAATTCTAATGAAAACACATTGATTTTTATCATTTGTATTGGAAACAACATTGTCATATGTCTTTTCCTGAATCTTCTTAACACGAAACCTCGCTCTATGATTTGAAGTTAAAATCCTCATATATGGTAAAATAGTGACTTTTTTCACGTTTTTCATGTAGTGTGATTTTACGTAAATATACTCGTTTTTACCAATATTTCTATACTACTTCATGTTTTCTCACGATATGTGATTTGGCAGTCATATCTCCGAATTTCGCATATTTTGCATTTTTAAGCAAGTTTCTTGCATTTTGTTTTGTATAAAAAATCATCGAATTTAGCAATATTTTGACGTATATCATCCCCTTTTTCTTTATGTGATTTAAACAAAATATCATCGAATTAGGCAATATTTTTACGTTTTTCCACATTTTTGTGAGTTTTCAGTTTATTGGTATTATTCAAAAGTATACGATAAAAATGATGCAAACACATAACTGATTAGATAATAACCTTAAATACTTTATTTTCAATCATCTGTTTGTTTCTCGTTAAAATACTGAGTAAGATATTGAAAAGGGGAGAAGTTCGGTTTTTATTCCATATATCGATGTTTGAACCGGAATAGAGCGGTTTTACGTGTACATCTTCCATCGGTAATATAAACGAAAAATCGGGAACATTTTAGTTAATTCTAATGAAAACACATTGATTTTTATTATTTGTATTGGAAACAACATTGTCATATGTTTTTTCTTGGATCTAAACAATATGAAACCTCGCTTTATGATTCGTAGTTAAAATCCTCAAATTTGGTATAATAGTGACTTTTTTCACGTTTTTCATGTAGTTTGATATTACGTATATATATTAATTTTTACAAATATTTCGATACTATTTCATGTAAAAAAACACGATATGTGATATACCCTTCAAATCTCAGAATTTCGCATAATATTGCATTTTAAGCAAGTTTTCTTGCATTTTGTTTCGTACTAAAAATCATCGAATTTAGCAATTTTTTTTCGTTTATCATCCCCTTTTCCTCTAAGTGATTTAAACAAAATATCATCGAATTAGGCAATATTTTGCCGCTTTTCCACGTTTCTGTGAATTTTCAGTTTATTGGTATTAATTCATTAAATATACGATAAAAATGATGCAAACACATAATTGATTAGATAATAACCTTAAATACTTCATTTTCAATCATCTATTTGTTTCTCGTTAAAATACTGAGTGAGATATTTAAAAAGGTTCGGTTTTTATTGCATATATCGACGTTTCAGCCGGAATAGAGCGGTTTTACGTGTACTTCTTCTTTTGGTAATATAAACGGAAAATCAGGAACATTTAGTTAATTCTAATGAAAATACATTGATTTTTATCATTTGTATTGGAAACAACATTTTTTCACATTGGAAACAACATTGGAAACAACATGTCTTTTCTTGGATCTAAATGATACGAAACCTCGCTTTATTATTCGAAGTTAAAATCCTCATATTTGGTGTAATAGTGACTTTTCACGTTTTTCATGTAGTTTGATATTACGTATATATATTCATTTTTACCAATATTTCGATACTATTTCATATAGTATGACGATATGTGATTTGGCCTTCAAATCTCAGAATTTCGCGTAATATTGCATTTTAAGCAAGTTTTCTTGCATTTTGTTTCGTACTAAAAATCATCGAATTTAGCAATATTTTGACATTTATAATCCCCTTTTCCTTTATGTGATTTAAACAAAATATCATCGAATTAGGCAATATTCTGCCGTTTTTCCACGTTTTTGTGAATTTTCAGTTTATTGGTATTAATTCGTTATATATACGATAAAAATGATGCAAACACATAATTGATTAGAAATTAACCTTAAATACGTCATTTTCAATTAACTATTTGTTTCTCGTTAAAATACAGAGTAAGATATTGAAATGGGGAGAAGTTCTGTTTTTATTGCATATATCGAGGTTTCAGCCGGATTAGAGCGGTTTTACGTGTACATCTTCCATCGGTAATATAAACGGAAAATCAGGAACATTTTAGTTAATTCTAATGAAAAAGCACTGATTTTTATCATTTGTATTGGAAACAACATTGTCATATGTCTTTTCTTGAATCTTCTTAATATGAAACCCCGCTCTATGATTTGAAGTTAAAATCCTCAAATATGGTAAAATATGGACTTTTTTCACGTTTTTCATGTAGTGTGATTTTACGTAAATATATTCGTTTTTACCCAATATTTCGATACTACTTCATGTTTTCTCACGATATATGATTTGGCCATCATATCTCAGAATTTCGCAAATTTTGCAATTTTAAGTAAGTTTCTTGCATTTTGTTTTGTACTAAAAATCATCGAATTTAGCAATATTTTGACGTTTATCATCCCCTTTTCCTTTATGTAATTTAAACAATTTAAACTATACTACTTCATGTTTTCTCAGGATATGTGATTTGGCAGTCATATCTCTTATTTCGCAAATTTTGCATTTTTAAGCAAGTTTCTTGCATTTTGTTTTGTATAAAAAATCATCGAATTTAGCAATATTTTGACGTATATCATCCCCTTTTTCTCTATGTGATTTAAACAAAATATCATCGAATTATGCAATATTTTGCCGTTTTTCCACATTTTTGTGAATTTTCAGTTTTTTGGTATTATTCATTAAGTATACGATAAAAATGATGCAAACACATAATTGATTAGATAATAACCTTAAATACCTTATTTTCAATCATCTGTTTGTTTCTCGTTAAAATACTGAGTAAGATATTGAAAAGGGGAGAAGTTCGGTTTTCATTGCATATATCGACGTTTCAACCGGAATAGAGCGGTTTTACGTGTACATCTTCCATCGGTAATATAAACGAAAAATCAGGAACATTTTAGTTAATTCTAATGAAAACACATTGATTTTTATCATTTGTATTGGAAACAACATTGTCATATGTTTTTTCTTGGATCTAAACAATATGAAACCTCGCTTTATGATTCGTAGTTAAAATCCTCAAATTTGGTATAATAGTGACTTTTTTCACGTTTTTCATGTAGTTTGATATTACGTATATATATTAATTTTTACAAATATTTCGATACTATTTCATGTAAAAAATCACGATATGTGATATAGCCTTCAAATCTCAGAATTTCGCATAATATTGCATTTTAAGCAAGTTTTCTTGCATTTTGTTTCGTACTAAAAATCACCGAATTTAGCAATATTTTGACGTTTATAATTCCCTTTTCCTTGATGTGATTTAAACAAAATATCGAATTAGGCAATATTTTGCCCTTTTTCCACGTTTTTGTGAATTTTCAGTTTATTGTCATTAATTAAGTAAATATACGATAAAAATGATGCAAACACATAATTGATTAGATTAAAACCTTAAATACTTTATTTTCAATCATCTGTTTGTTTCTCGTTAAAATACTGAGTAAGATATTGAAAAGGGGAGAAGTTCGGTTTTTATTGCATATATCGAAAAATCATCGAATTTAGCAATATTTTGACGTTTATAATTCCCTTTTCCTTGATGTGATTTAAACAAAATATCATCGAATTAGGCAATATTTTGCCGTTTTTCCACGTTTATGTGAATTTTCAGTTTATTGGTATTAATTCATTAAATATACGATAAAAATGATGCAAACACATAATTGATTAGATAATAACCTTAAATACTTCATTTTCAATCATCTATTTGTTTCTCGTTAAAATACTGAGTGAGATATTTAAAAAGGTTCGGTTTTTATTGCATATATCGACGTTTCAGCCGGAATAGAGTGGTTTTACGTGTACATCTTCTATTGGTAATATAAATGGAAAATCAGGAACATTTTAGTTAATTCTAATGAAAATACATTGATTTTTATCATTTGTATCGGAAACAACATTGTCATATGTCTTTTCTTGGATCTAAATAATACGAAACCTCGCTCTATGATTCGAAGTTAAAATCCTCATATATGGTGTAATAGTGACATTTTCACGTTTTTCATGTAGTTTGATATTACGTATATATATTCATTTTTACCAATATTTCGATACTATTTCATGTAGTATGACGATATGTGATTTAGCCTTCAAATCTCAGAATTTCGCGTAATATTGCATTTTAAGCAAGTTTTCTTGCATTTTGTTTCGTACTAAAAATCATCGAATTTAGCAATATTTTGACGTTTATAATCCCCTTTTCTTTTATGTGATTTAAACAAAATATCATCGAATTAGGCAATATTTTGCCGTTTTTCAACGTTTTTGTGAATTTTCAGTTTATTGGTATTAATTCGTTATATATACGATAAAAATGATGCAAACACATAATTGATTAGAAATTAACCTTAAATACGTCATTTTCAATTAACTATTTGTTTCTCGTTAAAATACAGAGTAAGAAATTGAAAAGGGGAGAAGTTCTGTTTTTATTGCATATATCGAGGTTTCAGCTGGATTAGAGCGGTTTTGCGTGTACATCTTCTATTGGTAATATAAATGGAAAATCAGGAACATTTTAGTTAATTCTAATGAAAAAGCACTGATTTTTATCATTTGTATTGGAAACAACATTGTCATATGTCTTTTCTTGAATCTTCTTAATATGAAACCCCGCTATATTATTTGAAGTTAAAATCCTCAAATATGGTAAAATATGGACTTTTTTCACGTTTTTCATGTTGTGTGGTTTTCCGTAAATATATTCGTTTTTACCCAATATTTCGATACTACTTCATGTTTTCTCACGATATGTGATTTGGCCATCATATCTCAGAATTTCACAAATTTTGCATTTTTAAGTAAGTTTCTTGCATTTTGTTTTGTACTAAAAATCATCGAATTTAGCAATATTTTGACGTTTATCATCCCCTTTTCCTTTATGTAATTTAAACAAAATATCATCGAATTAGGCAATATTTTGCCGTTTTTCCACGTTTATGTGAATTTTCAGTTTATTGGTATTAATTCATTAAATATACGATAAAAATGATGCAAACACATAATTGATTAGATAATAACCTTAAATACTTCATTTTCAATCATCTATTTGTTTCTCGTTAAAATACTAAGTGAGATATTGAAAAGGTTCGGTTTTTATTGCATAATTCGACGTTTCAGCCGGAATAGAGCGGTTTTACGTGTACATCTTCTATCGGTAATATAAACGGAAAATCAGGATCATTTTAGTTAATTCTAATGAAAATACATTGATTTTTATCATTTGTATCGGAAACAACATTGTCATATGTCTTTTCTTGGATCTAAATAATACGAAACCTCGCATTATGATTTGAAGTTAAAATCCTCATATTTGGTGTAATACTGACTTTTTTCACGTTTTTCATGTAGTTTGATATTACGTATATATATATTCATTTTTACCAATATTTCGTTACTATTTCATGTAGTATGACGATATGTGATTTGGCCTTCAAATCTCAGAATTTCGCATAATATTGCATTTTAAGCAAGTTTTCTTGCATTTTGTTTCGTACTGAAAATCATCGAATTTAGCAATATTTTGACGTTTATAATCCCCTTTTCCTTGATGTGACTTAAACAAAATATCGAATTAGGCAATATTTTGCCCTTTTTCCACGTTTTTGTGAATTTTCAGTTTATTGTCATTAATTAATTAAATATACGATAAAAATGATGCAAACACATAATTGATTAGATAATAACCTTAAATACTTCATTTTCAATCATCTATTTGTTTCTCGTTAAAATACTGAGTAAGATATTGAAAAGGGGAGATGTTCGGTTTTTATTGCATATATCGACGTTTCAGCCGGAATAGAGCGGTTTTACGTGTACATCTTCTATCGGTAATATAAACGGAAAATTAGGAACATTTTCGTTAATTCTAATGAAAACACATTGATTTTTATCATTTGTATTGTCATATGTCTTTTCCTGAATCTTCTTAACACGAAACCTCGCTCTATGATTTGAAGTTAAAATCCTCATATATGGTAAAATAGTGACTTTTTTCACGTTTTTCATGTAGTGTGATTTTACGTAAATATACTCGTTTTTACCAATATTTCTATACTACTTCATGTTTTCTCACGATATGTGATTTGGCAGTCATATCTCAGAATTTCTCAAATTTTGTATTTTTAAGCAAGTTTCTTGCATTTTGTTTTGTATAAAAAATCATCGAATTTAGCAATATTTTGAAGTATATCATCCCCTTTTTCTTTATGTGATTTAAACAAAATATCATCGAATTAGGCAATATTTTGCCGTTTTTCCACGTTTTTGTGAATTTTCAGTTTATTGGTATTATTCATTAAGTATACGATAAAAATGATGCAAACACATAATTGATTATATAATAACCTTAAATACTTTATTTTCAATCATCTATTTGTTTCTCGTGAAAATACTGAGTAAGATATTGAAAAGGGGAGAAGTTCGGTTTTTATTGCATATATCGACGTTTCAACCGGAATAGAGCGGTTTTACGTGTACATCTTCCATCGGTAATATAAACGAAAAATCAGGAACATTTTAGTTAATTCTAATGAAAACACATTGATTTTTATTATTTGTATTGGAAACAACATTGTCATATGTCTTTTCTTGGATCTAAATAATACGAAACCTCGCTTTATGATTCGAAGTTAAAATCCTCATATATGGTGTAATAGTGACTTTTTCACGTTTTTAATGTAGTTTGATAATACGTATATATATTCATTTTTACCAATATTTCGATACTATTTCATGTAGTATGACGATATGTGATTTGGCCTTCAAATCTCAGAATTTTGCGTAATATTGCATTTTAAGCAAGAATTCTTGCATTTTGTTTCGTACTAAAAATCGTCGAATTTAGCAATATTTTGACGTTTATAATCCCCTTTTCCTTTATGTGATTTAAACAAAATATCATCGAATTAGGCAATATTTTGCCGTTTTTCCACGTTTTTGTGAATTTTCAGTTTATTGGTATTAATTCGTTATATATACGATAAAAATGATGCAAACACATAATTGATTAGAAATTAGCCTTAAATACGTCATTTTCAATTAACTATTTGTTTCTCGTTAAAATACAGAGTAAGATATTGAAAAGGGGAGAAGTTCTGTTTTTATTGCATATATCGAGGTTTCAGCCGGATTAGAGCGGTTTTACGTGTACATCTTTCATCGGTAATATAAACGGAAAATCAGGAACATTTTAGTTAATTCTAATGAAAAAGCACTGATTTTTATCATTTCTATTGGAAACAACATTGTCATATGTCTTTTCTTGAATCTTCTTAATATGAAACCCCGCTATATGATTTGAAGTTAAAATCCTCAAATATGGTAAAATATGGACTTTTTTCACATTTTCATGTAGTGTGATTTTACGTAAATATATTCGTTTTTACCCAATATTTCGATACTACTTCATGTTTTCTCACGATATGTGATTTGGCCATCATATCTCAGAATTTCGCAAATTTTGCATTTTTTAGTAAGTTTCTTGCATTTTGTTTTGTACTAAAAATCATCGAATTTAGCAATATTTTGACGTTTATCATCCCCTTTTCCTTTATGTAATTTAAACAAAATATCATCGAATTAGGCAAAATTTTGCCGTTTTTCTACGTTTTTGTGAATTTTCAGTTTAGTGGTATTAATTCATTAAATATACGATAAAAATGATGCAAACACATACAAGATATTATGTGTTATTAGATTAGATAATAACCTTAAATACTTCATTTTCAATCATCTATTTGTTTATCGTTAAAATACTGAGTGAGATATTGAAAAGGTTCGGTTTTTATTGCATAATTCGACGTTTCAGCCGGAATAGAGCGGTTTTACGTGTACATCTTCTATCGGTAATATAAACGGAAAATCAGGAACATTTTAATTAATTCTAATGAAAATACATTGATTTTTATCATTTGTATCGGAAAAAACATTGTCATATGTCTTTTCTTGGCTCTAAATAATACGAAACCTCGCTTTATGATTTGAAGTTAAAATCCTCATATTTGGTGTAATACTGACTTTTTTCACGTTTTTCATGTAGTTTGATATTACGTATATATATTCATTTTTACCAACATTTCGTTACTATTTCATGTAGTATGACGATATGTGATATGGCCTTCAAATCTCAGAATTTCGCATAATATTGCATTTTAAGCAAGTTTTCTTGCATTTTGTTTCGTACTAAAAATCATCGAATTTAGCAATATTTTGACGTTTATAATCTCCTTTTCCTTGATGCGATTTAAACAAAATATCGAATTAGGCAATATTTTGCCCTTTTTCCACGTTTTTGTGAATTTTCAGTTTATTGTCATTAATTAATTAAATATACGATAAAAATGATGCAAACACATAATTGATTAGATAATAACCTTAAATACTTCATTTTCAATCATCTATTTGTTTCTCGTTAAAATACTGAGTAAGATATTGAAAAGGGGAGAAGTTCGGTTTTTATTGCATATATCGACGTTTCAGCCGGAATAGAGCGGTTTTACGTGTACATCTTCTATCGGTAATATAAACGGAAAATCAGGAACATTTTCGTTAATTCTAATGAAAACACATTGATTTTTATCATTTGTATTGGAAACAACATTGTCATATGTCTTTTCCTGAATCTTCTTAACACGAAACCTCGCTCTATGATTTGAAGTTAAAATCCTCATATATGGTAAAATAGTGACTTTTTTCACGTTTTTCATGTAGTGTGATTTTACGTAAATATTACTCGTTTTTACCAATATTTCTATACTACTTCATGTTTTCTCACGATATGTGATTTGGCAGTCATATCTCAGAATTTCGCAAATTTTGCATTTTAAGCAAGTTTCTTGCATTTTGTTTTGTATAAAAAATCATCGAATTTAGCAATATTTTGACGTATATCATCCCCTTTTTCTTTATGTGATTTAAACAAAATATCATCGAATTAGGCAATATTTTACCGTTTTTCCACGTTTTTGTGAATTTTCAGTTTATTGGTATTATTCATTAGGTATACGATAAAAATGATGCAAACACATAATTGATTAGATAATATTATATTTTTTTTTATTATTATTAGATAACCTTAAATACTTTATTTTCAATCATTTATTTGTTTCTCGTTAAAATACTGAGTAAGATATTGAAATGGGGAGAAGTTCGGTTTTTATTGCATATATCGACGTTTCAACCGTTTTACGTGTACATCTTCCATCGGTAATATAAACGAAAAATCAGGAACATTTTAGTTAATTCTAATGAAAACACATTGATTTTTATCATTTGTATTGGAAACAACATTGTCATATGTTTTTTCTTGGATCTAAACAATATGAAACCTCGCTTTATGATTCGTAGTTAAAATCCTCAAATTTGGTATAATAGTGACTTTTTTCACGTTTTTCATGTAGTTTGATATTACGCATCATATATTAATTTTTTAAAATATTTCGATACTATTTCATGTAAAAAATCACGATATGTGATTCAAATCTCAGAATTTCGCATAATATTGCATTTTAAGCAAGTTTTCTTGCATTTTGTTTCGTACTAAAAATCATCGAATTTAGCAATATTTTGACGTTTATCATCCCCTTTTCCTCTATGTGATTTAAACAAAATATCATCGAATTAGGCAATATTTTGCCGTTTTTCTACGTTTATGTGAATTTTCAGTTTATTGGTATTAATTCATTAAATATACGATAAAAATTATGCAAACTCATAATTGATTAGATAATAACCTTAAATACTTCATTTTCAATCATATATTTGTTTATCGTTAAAATACTGAGTGAGATATTCAAAAAGGTTCGGTTTTTATTGCATATATCGACGTTTCAACCGGAATAGAGCGGTTTTACGTGTACATCTTCTATTGGTAATATAAACGGAAAATCAGGAACATTTTAGTTAATTCTAATGAAAATACATTGATTTTTATCATTTGTATCGGAAACAACATTGTCATATGTCTTTTCTTGGCTCTAAATAATACGAAACCTCGCTTTATGATTTGAAGTTAAAATCCTCATATTTGGTGTAATACTGACTTTTTTAACGTTTTTCATGTAGTTTGATATTACGTATATATATTCATTTTTACCAACATTTCGTTACTATTTCATGTAGTATGACGATATGTGATATGGCCTTCAAATCTCAGAATTTCGCATAATATTGCATTTTAAGCAAGTTTTCTTGCATTTTGTTTCGTACTAAAAATCATCGAATTTAGCAATATTTTGACGTTTATAATCTCCTTTTCCTTGATGCGATTTAAACAAAATATCGAATTAGGCAATATTTTGCCCTTTTTCCACGTTTTTGTGAATTTTCAGTTTATTGTCATTAATTAATTAAATATACGATAAAAATGATGCAAACACATAATTGATTAGATAATAACCTTAAATACTTCATTTTCAATCATCTATTTGTTTCTCGTTAAAATACTGAGTAAGATATTGAAAAGGGGAGAAGTTCGGTTTTTATTGCATATATCGACGTTTCAGCCGGAATAGAGCGGTTTTACGTGTACATCTTCTATCGGTAATATAAACGGAAAATCAGGAACATTTTCGTTAATTCTAATGAAAACACATTGATTTTTATCATTTGTATTGGAAACAACATTGTCATATGTCTTTTCCTGAATCTTCTTAACACGAAACCTCGCTCTATGATTTGAAGTTAAAATCCTCATATATGGTAAAATAGTGACTTTTTTCACGTTTTTCATGTAGTGTGATTTTACGTAAATATTACTCGTTTTTACCAATATTTCTATACTACTTCATGTTTTCTCACGATATGTGATTTGGCAGTCATATCTCAGAATTTCGCAAATTTTGCATTTTTAAGCAAGTTTCTTGCATTTTGTTTTGTATAAAAAATCATCGAATTTAGCAATATTTTGACGTATATCATCCCCTTTTTCTTTATGTGATTTAAACAAAATATCATCGAATTAGGCAATATTTTGCCGTTTTTCCACGTTTTTGTGAATTTTCAGTTAATTGGTATTATTCATTAGGTATACGATAAAAATGATGCAAACACATAATTGATTAGATAATATTTTATATTTTTTTATTATTATTAGATAACCTTAAATACTTTATTTTCAATCATTTATTTGTTTCTCGTTAAAATACTGAGTAAAATATTGAAAAGGGGAGAAGTTCGGTTTTTATTGCATATATCGACGTTTCAACCGTTTTACGTGTACATCTTCCATCGGTAATATAAACGAAAAATCAGGAACATTTTAGTTAATTCTAATGAAAACACATTGATTTTTATCATTTGTATTGGAAACAACATTGTCATATGTTTTTTCTTGGATCTAAACAATATGAAACCTCGCTTTATGATTCGTAGTTAAAATCCTCAAATTTGGTATAATAGTGACTTTTTTCACGTTTTTCATGTAGTTTGATATTACGTATATATATTAATTTTTAAAAATATTTCGATACTATTTCATGTAAAAAATCACGATATGTGATTCAAATCTCAGAATTTCGCATAATATTGCATTTTAAGCAAGTTTTCTTGCATTTTGTTTCGTACTAAAAATCATCGAATTTAGCAATATTTTGACGTTTATCATCCCCTTTTCCTCTATGTGATTTAAACAAAATATCATCGAATTAGGCAATATTTTGCCGTTTTTTCCACGTTTATGTGAATTTTCAGTTTATTGGTATTAATTCATTAAATATACGATAAAAATGATGCAAACTCATAATTGATTAGATAATAACCTTAAATACTTCATTTTCAATCATATATTTGTTTATCGTTAAAATACTGAGTGAGATATTCAAAAAGGTTCGGTTTTTATTGCATATATCGACGTTTCAGCCGGAATAGAGCGGTTTTACGTGTACATCTTCTATTGGTAATATAAACGGAAAATCAGGAACATTTTAGTTAATTCTAATGAAAATACATTGATTTTTATCATTTGTATCGGAAACAACATTGTCATATGTCTTTTCTTGGATCTAAATAATACGAAACCTCGCTTTATGATTCGAAGTTAAAATCCTCATATTTGGTGTAATAGTGACTTTTTCACGTTTTTCATGTAGTTTGATATTACGTATATATATTCATTTTTACCAATATTTCGATACTATTTCAAGTAGTATGACGATATGTGATTTGGCCTTCAAATCTCAGAATTTCGCGTAATATTGCATTTTAAGCAAGTTTTCTTGCATTTTGTTTCGTACCAAAAATCATCGAATTTAGCAATATTTTGACGTTTATAATCCCCTTATCCTTTATGTGATTTAAACAAAATATCATCGAATTAGGCAATATTTTGCCGTTTTTCCACGTTTTTGTGAATTTTCATTTTATTGGTATTAATTCGTTATATATACGATAAAAATGATGCAAACACATAATTGATTAGAAATTAACCTTAAATACGTCATTTTCAATTAACTATTTCTTTCTCGTTAAAATACAGAGTAAGATATTGAAAAGTGGAGAAGTTCTGTTTTATTGCATATATCGAGGTTTCAGCCGGATTAGAGCGGTTTTACGTGTACATCTTTCATCGGTAATATAAACGGAAAATCAGGAACATTTTAGTTAATTCTAATGAAAAAGCACTGATTTTTATCATTTGTATTGGAAACAACATTGTCATATGTCTTTTCTTGAATCTTCTTAATATGAAACCCCGCTATATGATTTGAAGTTAAAATCCTCAAATATGGTAAAATATGGACTTTTTTCACGTTTTTCATGTAGTGTGATTTTACGTAAATATATTCGTTTTTACCCAATATTTCGATACTACTTCATGTTTTCTCACGATATGTGATTTGGCCATCATATCTCAGAATTTCGCAAATTTTGAATTTTTAAGTAAGTTTCTTGCATTTTGTTTTGTACTAAAAATCATCGAATTTAGCAATATTTTGACGTTTATCATCCCCTTTTCCTTTATGTAATTTAAACAAAATATCATCGAATTAGGCAAAATTTTGCCGTTTTTCTACGTTTTTGTGAATTTTCAGTTTAGTGGTATTAATTCATTAAATATACGATAAAAATGATGCAAACACATACAAGATATTATGTGTTATTAGATTAGATAATAACCTTAAATACTTCATTTTCAATCATCTATTTGTTTATCGTTAAAATACTGAGTGAGATATTGAAAAGGTTCGGTTTTTATTGCATAATTCGACGTTACAGCCGGAATAGAGCGGTTTTACGTGTACATCTTCTATCGGTAATATAAACGGAAAATCAGGAACATTTTAGTTAATTCTAATGAAAATACATTGATTTTTATCATTTGTATCGGAAACAACATTGTCATATGTCTTTTCTTGGCTCTAAATAATACGAAACCTCGCTTTATGATTTGAAGTTAAAATCCTCATATTTGGTGTAATACTGACTTTTTTCACGTTTTTCATGTAGTTTGATATTACGTATATATATTCATTTTTACCAACATTTCGTTACTATTTCATGTAGTATGACGATATGTGATATGGCCTTCAAATCTCAGAATTTCGCATAATATTGCATTTTAAGCAAGTTTTCTTGCATTTTGTTTCGTACTAAAAATCATCGAATTTAGCAATATTTTGACGTTTATAATCTCCTTTTCCTTGATGCGATTTAAACAAAATATCGAATTAGGCAATATTTTGCCCTTTTTCCACGTTTTTGTGAATTTTCAGTTTATTGTCATTAATTAATTAAATATACGATAAAAATGATGCAAACACATAATTGATTAGATAATAACCTTAAATACTTCATTTTCAATCATCTATTTGTTTCTCGTTAAAATACTGTGTAAGATATTGAAAAGGGGAGAAGTTCGGTTTTTATTGCATATATCGACGTTTCAGCCGGAATAGAGCGGTTTTACGTGTACATCTTCTATTGGTAATATAAACGGAAAATCAGGAACATTTTAGTTAATTCTAATGAAAATACATTGATTTTTATCATTTGTATCGGAAACAACATTGTCATATGTCTTTTCTTGGATCTAAATAATACGAAACCTCGCTTTATGATTCGAAGTTAAAATCCTCATATTTGGTGTAATAGTGACTTTTTCACGTTTTTCATGTAGTTTGATATTACGTATATATATTCATTTTTACCAATATTTCGATACTATTTCAAGTAGTATGACGATATGTGATTTGGCCTTCAAATCTCAGAATTTCGCGTAATATTGCATTTTAAGCAAGTTTTCTTGCATTTTGTTTCGTACCAAAAATCATCGAATTTAGCAATATTTTGACGTTTATAATCCCCTTATCCTTTATGCGATTTAAACAAAATATCATCGAATTAGGCAATATTTTGCCGTTTTTCCACGTTTTTGTGAATTTTCATTTTATTGGTATTAATTCGTTATATATACGATAAAAATGATGCAAACACATAATTGATTAGAAATTAACCTTAAATACGTCATTTTCAATTAACTATTTCTTTCTCGTTAAAATACAGAGTAAGATATTGAAAAGGGGAGAAGTTCTGTTTTATTGCATATATCGAGGTTTCAGCCGGATTAGAGCGGTTTTACGTGTACATCTTTCATCGGTAATATAAACGGAAAATCAGGAACATTTTAGTTAATTCTAATGAAAAAGCACTGATTTTTATCATTTGTATTGGAAACAACATTGTCATATGTCTTTTCTTGAATCTTCTTAATATGAAACCCCGCTATATGATTTGAAGTTAAAATCCTCAAATATGGTAAAATATGGACTTTTTTCACGTTTTTCATGTAGTGTGATTTTACGTAAATATATTCGTTTTTACCCAATATTTCGATACTACTTCATGTTTTCTCACGATATGTGATTTGGCCATCATATCTCAGAATTTCGCAAATTTTGAATTTTTAAGTAAGTTTCTTGCATTTTGTTTTGTACTAAAAATCATCGAATTTAGCAATATTTTGACGTTTATCATCCCCTTTTCCTTATGTAATTTAAACAAAATATCATCGAATTAGGCAAAATTTTGCCGTTTTTCTACGTTTTTGTGAATTTTCAGTTTAGTGGTATTAATTCATTAAATATACGATAAAAATGATGCAAACACATACAAGATATTATGTGTTATTAGATTAGATAATAACCTTAAATACTTCATTTTCAATCATCTATTTGTTTATCGTTAAAATACTGAGTGAGATATTGAAAAGGTTCGGTTTTTATTGCATAATTCGACGTTACAGCCGGAATAGAGCGGTTTTACGTGTACATCTTCTATCGGTAATATAAACGGAAAATCAGGAACATTTTAGTTAATTCTAATGAAAATACATTGATTTTTATCATTTGTATCGGAAACAACATTGTCATATGTCTTTTCTTGGCTCTAAATAATACGAAACCTCGCTTTATGATTTGAAGTTAAAATCCTCATATTTGGTGTAATACTGACTTTTTTCACGTTTTTCATGTAGTTTGATATTACGTATATATATTCATTTTTACCAACATTTCGTTACTATTTCATGTAGTATGACGATATGTGATATGGCCTTCAAATCTCAGAATTTCGCATAATATTGCATTTTAAGCAAGTTTTCTTGCATTTTGTTTCGTACTAAAAATCATCGAATTTAGCAATATTTTGACGTTTATAATCTCCTTTTCCTTGATGCGATTTAAACAAAATATCGAATTAGGCAATATTTTGCCCTTTTTCCACGTTTTTGTGAATTTTCAGTTTATTGTCATTAATTAATTAAATATACGATAAAAATGATGCAAACACATAATTGATTAGATAATAACCTTAAATACTTTATTTTCAATCATTTATTTGTTTCTCGTTAAAATACTGAGTAAGATATTGAAAAGGGGAGAAGTTCGGTTTTTATTGCATATATCGACGTTTCAACCGTTTTACGTGTACATCTTCCATCGGTAATATAAACGAAAAATCAGGAACATTTTAGTTAATTCTAATGAAAACACATTGATTTTTATCATTTGTATTGGAAACAACATTGTCATATGTTTTTTCTTGGATCTAAACAATATGAAACCTCGCTTTATGATTCGTAGTTAAAATCCTCAAATTTGGTATAATAGTGACTTTTTTCACGTTTTTCATGTAGTTTGATATTACGTATATATATTATTTTTTAAAAATATTTCGATACTATTTCATGTAAAAAATCACGATATGTGATTCAAATCTCAGAATTTCGCATAATATTGCATTTTAAGCAAGTTTTCTTGCATTTTGTTTCGTACTAAAAATCATCGAATTTAGCAATATTTTGACGTTTATCATCCCCTTTTCCTCTATGTGATTTAAACAAAATATCATCGAATTAGGCAATATTTTGCCGTTTTTCCACGTTTATGTGAATTTTCAGTTTATTGGTATTAATTCATTAAATATACGATAAAAATGATGCAAACTCATAATTGATTAGATAATAACCTTAAATACTTCATTTTCAATCATATATTTGTTTATCGTTAAAATACTGAGTGAGATATTCAAAAAGGTTCGGTTTTTATTGCATATATCGACGTTTCAACCGGAATAGAGCGGTTTTACGTGTACATCTTCTATTGGTAATATAAACGGAAAATCAGGAACATTTTAGTTAATTCTAATGAAAATACATTGATTTTTATCATTTGTATCGGAAACAACATTGTCATATGTCTTTTCTTGGATCTAAATAATACGAAACCTCGCTTTATGATTCGAAGTTAAAATCCTCATATTTGGTGTAATAGTGACTTTTTCACGTTTTTCATGTAGTTTGATATTACGTATATATATTCATTTTTACCAATATTTCGATACTATTTCATGTAGTATGACGATATGTGATTTGGCCTTCAAATCTCAGAATTTCGCGTAATATTGCATTTTAAGCAAGTTTTCTTGCATTTTGTTTCGTACCAAAAATCATCGAATTTAGCAATATTTTGACGTTTATAATCCCCTTATCCTTTATGTGATTTAAACAAAATATCATCGAATTAGGCAATATTTTGCCGTTTTTCCACGTTTTTGTGAATTTTCATTTTATTGGTATTAATTCGTTATATATACGATAAAAATGATGCAAACACATAATTGATTAGAAATTAACCTTAAATACGTCATTTTCAATTAACTATTTCTTTCTCGTTAAAATACAGAGTAAGATATTGAAATGGGGAGAAGTTCTGTTTTATTGCATATATCGAGGTTTCAGCCGGATTAGAGCGGTTTTACGTGTACATCTTTCATCGGTAATATAAACGGAAAATCAGGAACATTTTAGTTAATTCTAATGAAAAAGCACTGATTTTTATCATTTGTATTGGAACCAACATTGTCATATGTCTTTTCTTGAATCTTCTTAATATGAAACCCCGCTATATGATTTGAAGTTAAAATCCTCAAATATGGTAAAATATGGACTTTTTACACGTTTTTCATGTAGTGTGATTTTACGTAAATATATTCGTTTTTACCCAATATTTCGATACTACTTCATGTTTTCTCACGATATGTGATTTGGCCATCATATCTCAGAATTTCGCAAATTTTGCATTTTTAAGTAAGTTTCTTGCATTTTGTTTTGTACTAAAAATCATCGAATTTAGCAATATTTTGACGTTTATCATCCCCTTTTCCTTTATGTAATATAAACAAAATATCATCGAATTAGGCAAAATTTTGCCGTTTTTCTACGTTTTTGTGAATTTTCTGTTTAGTGGTATTAATTCATTAAATATACGATAAAAATGATGCAAACACATACAAGATATTATGTGTTATTAGATTAGATAATAACCTTAAATACTTCATTTTCAATCATCTATTTGTTTATCGTTAAAATACTGAGTGAGATATTGAAAAGGTTCGGTTTTTATTGCATAATTCGACGTTTCAGCCGGAATAGAGCGGTTTTACGTGTACATCTTCTATCGGTAATATAAACGGAAAATCAGGAACATTTTAGTTAATTCTAATGAAAATACATTGATTTTTATCATTTGTATCGGAAACAACATTGTCATATGTCTTTTCTTGGCTCTAAATAATACGAAACCTCGCTTTATGATTTGAAGTTAAAATCCTCATATTTGGTGTAATACTGACTTTTTTCACGTTTTTCATGTAGTTTGATATTACGTATATATATTCATTTTTACCAACATTTCGTTACTATTTCATGTAGTATGACGATATGTGATATGGCCTTCAAATCTCAGAATTTCGCATAATATTGCATTTTAAGCAAGTTTTCTTGCATTTTGTTTCGTACTAAAAATCATCGAATTTAGCAATATTTTGACGTTTATAATCTCCTTTTCCTTGATGCGATTTAAACAAAATATCGAATTAGGCAATATTTTGCCCTTTTTCCACGTTTTTGTGAATTTTCAGTTTATTGTCATTAATTAATTAAATATACGATAAAAATGATGCAAACACATAATTGATTAGATAATAACCTTAAATACTTCATTTTCAATCATCTATTTGTTTCTCGTTAAAATACTGAGTAAGATATTGAAAAGGGGAGAAGTTCGGTTTTTATTGCATATATCGACGTTTCAGCCGGAATAGAGCGGTTTTACGTGTACATCTTCTATCGGTAATATAAACGGAAAATCAGGAACATTTTCGTTAATTCTAATGAAAACACATTGATTTTTATCATTTGTATTGGAAACAACATTGTCATATGTCTTTTCCTGAATCTTCTTAACACGAAACCTCGCTCTATGATTTGAAGTTAAAATCCTCATATATGGTAAAATAGTGACTTTTTTCACGTTTTTCATGTAGTGTGATTTTACGTAAATATTACTCGTTTTTACCAATATTTCTATACTACTTCATGTTTTCTCACGATATGTGATTTGGCAGTCATATCTCAGAATTTCGCAAATTTTGCATTTTTAAGCAAGTTTCTTGCATTTTGTTTTGTATAAAAAATCATCGAATTTAGCAATATTTTGACGTATATCATCCCCTTTTTCTTTATGTGATTTAAACAAAATATCATCGAATTAGGCAATATTTTGCCGTTTTTCCACGTTTTTGTGAATTTTCAGTTAATTGGTATTATTCATTAGGTATACGATAAAAATGATGCAAACACATAATTGATTAGATAATATTATATATTTTTTTATTATTATTAGATAACCTTAAATACTTTATTTTCAATCATTTATTTGTTTCTCGTTAAAATACTGAGTAAGATATTGAAAAGGGGAGAAGTTCGGTTTTTATTGCATATATCGACGTTTCAACCGTTTTACGTGTACATCTTCCATCGGTAATATAAACGAAAAATCAGGAACATTTTAGTTAATTCTAATGAAAACACATTGATTTTTATCATTTGTATTGGAAACAACATTGTCATATGTTTTTTCTTGGATCTAAACAATATGAAACCTCGCTTTATGATTCGTAGTAAAAATCCTCAAATTTGGTATAATAGTGACTTTTTTCACGTTTTTCATGTAGTTTGATATTACGTATATATATTAATTTTTAAAAATATTTCGATACTATTTCATGTAAAAAATCACGATATGTGATTCAAATCTCAGAATTTCGCATAATATTGCATTTTAAGCAAGTTTTCTTGCATTTTGTTTCGTACTAAAAATCATCGAATTTAGCAATATTTTGACGTTTATCATCCCCTTTTCCTCTATGTGATTTAAACAAAATATCATCGAATTAGGCAATATTTTGCCGTTTTTCCACGTTTATGTGAATTTTCAGTTTAATGGTATTAATTCATTAAATATACGATAAAAATGATGCAAACTCATAATTGATTAGATAATAACCTTAAATACTTCATTTTCAATCATATATTTGTTTATCGTTAAAATACTGAGTGAGATATTCAAAAAGGTTCGGTTTTTATTGCATATATCGACGTTTCAGCCGGAATAGAGCGGTTTTACGTGTACATCTTCTATTGGTAATATAAACGGAAAATCAGGAACATTTTAGTTAATTCTAATGAAAATACATTGATTTTTATCATTTGTATCGGAAACAACATTGTCATATGTCTTTTCTTGGATCTAAATAATACGAAACCTCGCTTTATGATTCGAAGTTAAAATCCTCATATTTGGTGTAATAGTGACTTTTTCACGTTTTTCATGTAGTTTGATATTACGTATATATATTCATTTTTACCAATATTTCGATACTATTTCATGTAGTATGGTGATATGTGATTTGGCCTTCAAATCTCAGAATTTCGCGTAATATTGCATTTTAAGCAAGTTTTCTTGCATTTTGTTTCGTACCAAAAATCATCGAATTTAGCAATATTTTGACGTTTATAATCCCCTTATCCTTTATGTGATTTAAACAAAATATCATCGAATTAGGCAATATTTTGCCGTTTTTCCACGTTTTTGTGAATTTTCATTTATTGGTATTAATTCGTTATATATACGATAAAAATGATGCAAACACATAATTGATTAGAAATTAACCTTAAATACGTCATTTTTAATTAACTATTTCTTTCTCGTTAAAATACAGAGTAAGATATTGAAAAGGGGAGAAGTTCGGTTTTATTGCATATATCGAGGTTTCAGCCGGATTAGAGCGGTTTTACGTGTACATCTTTCATCGGTAATATAAACGGAAAATCAGGAACATTTTAGTTAATTCTAATGAAAAAGCACTGATTTTTATCAGTTGTACTGGAAACAACATTGTCATATGTCTTTTCTTGAATCTTCTTAATATGAAACCCCGCTATATGATTTGAAGTTAAAATCCTCAAATATGGTAAAATATGGACTTTTTTCACGTTTTTCATGTAGTGTGATTTTACGTAAATATATTCGTTTTTACCCAATATTTCGATACTACTTCATGTTTTCTCACGATATGTGATTTGGCCATCATATCTCAGAATTTCGCAAATTTTGCATTTTTAAGTAAGTTTCTTGCATTTTGTTTTGTACTAAAAATCATCGAATTTAGCAATATTTTGACGTTTATCATCCCCTTTTCCTTTATGTAATTTAAACAAAATATCATCGAATTAGGCAAAATTTTGCCGTTTTTCTACGTTTTTGTGAATTTTCAGTTTAGTGGTATTAATTCATTAAATATACGATAAAAATGATGCAAACACATACAAGATATTATGTGTTATTAGATTAGATAATAACCTTAAATACTTCATTTTCAATCATCTATTTGTTTATCGTTAAAATACTGAGTGAGATATTGAAAAGGTTCGGTTTTTATTGCATAATTCGACGTTTCAGCCGGAATAGAGCGGTTTTACGTGTACATCTTCTATCGGTAATATAAACGGAAAATCAGGAACATTTTAGTTAATTCTAATGAAAATACATTGATTTTTATCATTTGTATCGGAAACAACATTGTCATATGTCTTTTCTTGGCTCTAAATAATACGAAACCTCGCTTTATGATTTGAAGTTAAAATCCTCATATTTGGTGTAATACTGACTTTTTTCACGTTTTTCATGTAGTTTGATATTACGTATATATATTCATTTTTACCAACATTTCGTTACTATTTCATGTAGTATGACGATATGTGATATGGCCTTCAAATCTCAGAATTTCGCATAATATTGCATTTTAAGCAAGTTTTCTTGCATTTTGTTTCGTACTAAAAATCATCGAATTTAGCAATATTTTGACGTTTATAATCTCCTTTTCCTTGATGCGATTTAAACAAAATATCGAATTAGGCAATATTTTGCCCTTTTTCCACGTTTTTGTGAATTTTCAGTTTATTGTCATTAATTAATTAAATATACGATAAAAATGATGCAAACACATAATTGATTAGATAATAACCTTAAATACTTCATTTTCAATCATCTATTTGTTTCTCGTTAAAATACTGAGTAAGATATTGAAAAGGGGAGAAGTTCGGTTTTTATTGCATATATCGACGTTTCAGCCGGAATAGAGCGGTTTTACGTGTACATCTTCTATCGGTAATATAAACGGAAAATCAGGAACATTTTCGTTAATTCTAATGAAAACACATTGATTTTTATCATTTGTATTGGAAACAACATTGTCATATGTCTTTTCCTGAATCTTCTTAACACGAAACCTCGCTCTATGATTTGAAGTTAAAATCCTCATATATGGTAAAATAGTGACTTTTTTCACGTTTTTCATGTAGTGTGATTTTACGTAAATATTACTCGTTTTTACCAATATTTCTATACTACTTCATGTTTTCTCACGATATGTGATTTGGCAGTCATATCTCAGAATTTCGCAAATTTTGCATTTTTAAGCAAGTTTCTTGCATTTTGTTTTGTATAAAAAATCATCGAATTTAGCAATATTTTGACGTATATCATCCCCTTTTTCTTTATGTGATTTAAACAAAATATCATCGAATTAGGCAATATTTTGCCGTTTTTCCACGTTTTTGTGAATTTTCAGTTAATTGGTATTATTCATTAGGTATACGATAAAAATGATGCAAACACATAATTGATTAGATAATATTATATATTTTTTTATTATTATTAGATAACCTTAAATACTTTATTTTCAATCATTTATTTGTTTCTCGTTAAAATACTGAGTAAGATATTGAAAAGGGGAGAAGTTCGGTTTTTATTGCATATATCGACGTTTCAACCGTTTTACGTGTACATCTTCCATCGGTAATATAAACGAAAAATCAGGAACATTTTAGTTAATTCTAATGAAAACACATTGATTTTTATCATTTGTATTGGAAACAACATTGTCATATGTTTTTTCTTGGATCTAAACAATATGAAACCTCGCTTTATGATTCGTAGTAAAAATCCTCAAATTTGGTATAATAGTGACTTTTTTCACGTTTTTCATGTAGTTTGATATTACGTATATATATTAATTTTTAAAAATATTTCGATACTATTTCATGTAAAAAATCACGATATGTGATTCAAATCTCAGAATTTCGCATAATATTGCATTTTAAGCAAGTTTTCTTGCATTTTGTTTCGTACTAAAAATCATCGAATTTAGCAATATTTTGACGTTTATCATCCCCTTTTCCTCTATGTGATTTAAACAAAATATCATCGAATTAGGCAATATTTTGCCGTTTTTCCACGTTTATGTGAATTTTCAGTTTAATGGTATTAATTCATTAAATATACGATAAAAATGATGCAAACTCATAATTGATTAGATAATAACCTTAAATACTTCATTTTCAATCATATATTTGTTTATCGTTAAAATACTGAGTGAGATATTCAAAAAGGTTCGGTTTTTATTGCATATATCGACGTTTCAGCCGGAATAGAGCGGTTTTACGTGTACATCTTCTATTGGTAATATAAACGGAAAATCAGGAACATTTTAGTTAATTCTAATGAAAATACATTGATTTTTATCATTTGTATCGGAAACAACATTGTCATATGTCTTTTCTTGGATCTAAATAATACGAAACCTCGCTTTATGATTCGAAGTTAAAATCCTCATATTTGGTGTAATAGTGACTTTTTCACGTTTTTCATGTAGTTTGATATTACGTATATATATTCATTTTTACCAATATTTCGATACTATTTCATGTAGTATGGTGATATGTGATTTGGCCTTCAAATCTCAGAATTTCGCGTAATATTGCATTTTAAGCAAGTTTTCTTGCATTTTGTTTCGTACCAAAAATCATCGAATTTAGCAATATTTTGACGTTTATAATCCCCTTATCCTTTATGTGATTTAAACAAAATATCATCGAATTAGGCAATATTTTGCCGTTTTTCCACGTTTTTGTGAATTTTCATTTTATTGGTATTAATTCGTTATATATACGATAAAAATGATGCAAACACATAATTGATTAGAAATTAACCTTAAATACGTCATTTTTAATTAACTATTTCTTTCTCGTTAAAATACAGAGTAAGATATTGAAAAGGGGAGAAGTTCGGTTTTATTGCATATATCGAGGTTTCAGCCGGATTAGAGCGGTTTTACGTGTACATCTTTCATCGGTAATATAAACGGAAAATCAGGAACATTTTAGTTAATTCTAATGAAAAAGCACTGATTTTTATCAGTTGTACTGGAAACAACATTGTCATATGTCTTTTCTTGAATCTTCTTAATATGAAACCCCGCTATATGATTTGAAGTTAAAATCCTCAAATATGGTAAAATATGGACTTTTTTCACGTTTTTCATGTAGTGTGATTTTACGTAAATATATTCGTTTTTACCCAATATTTCGATACTACTTCATGTTTTCTCACGATATGTGATTTGGCCATCATATCTCAGAATTTCGCAAATTTTGCATTTTTAAGTAAGTTTCTTGCATTTTGTTTTGTACTAAAAATCATCGAATTTAGCAATATTTTGACGTTTATCATCCCCTTTTCCTTTATGTAATTTAAACAAAATATCATCGAATTAGGCAAAATTTTGCCGTTTTTCTACGTTTTTGTGAATTTTCAGTTTAGTGGTATTAATTCATTAAATATACGATAAAAATGATGCAAACACATACAAGATATTATGTGTTATTAGATTAGATAATAACCTTAAATACTTCATTTTCAATCATCTATTTGTTTATCGTTAAAATACTGAGTGAGATATTGAAAAGGTTCGGTTTTTATTGCATAATTCGACGTTTCAGCCGGAATAGAGCGGTTTTACGTGTACATCTTCTATCGGTAATATAAACGGAAAATCAGGAACATTTTAGTTAATTCTAATGAAAATACATTGATTTTTATCATTTGTATCGGAAACAACATTGTCATATGTCTTTTCTTGGCTCTAAATAATACGAAACCTCGCTTTATGATTTGAAGTTAAAATCCTCATATTTGGTGTAATACTGACTTTTTTCACGTTTTTCATGTAGTTTGATATTACGTATATATATTCATTTTTACCAACATTTCGTTACTATTTCATGTAGTATGACGATATGTGATATGGCCTTCAAATCTCAGAATTTCGCATAATATTGCATTTTAAGCAAGTTTTCTTGCATTTTGTTTCGTACTAAAAATCATCGAATTTAGCAATATTTTGACGTTTATAATCTCCTTTTCCTTGATGCGATTTAAACAAAATATCGAATTAGGCAATATTTTGCCCTTTTTCCACGTTTTTGTGAATTTTCAGTTTATTGTCATTAATTAATTAAATATACGATAAAAATGATGCAAACACATAATTGATTAGATAATAACCTTAAATACTTCATTTTCAATCATCTATTTGTTTCTCGTTAAAATACTGAGTAAGATATTGAAAAGGGGAGAAGTTCGGTTTTTATTGCATATATCGACGTTTCAGCCGGAATAGAGCGGTTTTACGTGTACATCTTCTATCGGTAATATAAACGGAAAATCAGGAACATTTTCGTTAATTCTAATGAAAACACATTGATTTTTATCATTTGTATTGGAAACAACATTGTCATATGTCTTTTCCTGAATCTTCTTAACACGAAACCTCGCTCTATGATTTGAAGTTAAAATCCTCATATATGGTAAAATAGTGACTTTTTTCACGTTTTTCATGTAGTGTGATTTTACGTAAATATTACTCGTTTTTACCAATATTTCTATACTACTTCATGTTTTCTCACGATATGTGATTTGGCAGTCATATCTCAGAATTTCGCAAATTTTGCATTTTTAAGCAAGTTTCTTGCATTTTGTTTTGTATAAAAAATCATCGAATTTAGCAATATTTTGACGTATATCATCCCCTTTTTCTTTATGTGATTTAAACAAAATATCATCGAATTAGGCAATATTTTGCCGTTTTTCCACGTTTTTGTGAATTTTCAGTTAATTGGTATTATTCATTAGGTATACGATAAAAATGATGCAAACACATAATTGATTAGATAATATTATATTTTTTTATTATTATTATTAGATAACCTTAAATACTTTATTTTCAATCATTTATTTGTTTCTCGTTAAAATACTGAGTAAGATATTGAAAAGGGGAGAAGTTCGGTTTTTATTGCATATATCGACGTTTCAACTGTTTTACGTGTACATCTTCCATCGGTAATATAAACGAAAAATCAGGAACATTTTAGTTAATTCTAATGAAAACACATTGATTTTTATCATTTGTATTGGAAACAACATTGTCATATGTTTTTTCTTGGATCTAAACAATATGAAACCTCGTTTTATGATTCGTAGTTAAAATCCTCAAATTTGGTATAATAGTGACTTTTTTCACGTTTTTCATGTTGTTTGATATTAATTTTTAAAAATATTTCGATACTATTTCATGTAAAAAATCACGATATGTGATTCAAATCTCAGAATTTCGCATAATATTGCATTTTAAGCAAGTTTTCTTGCATTTTGTTTCGTACTAAAAATCATCGAATTTAGCAATATTTTGACGTTTATCATCCCCTTTTCCTCTATGTGATTTAAACAAAATATCATCGAATTAGGCAATATTTTGCCGTTTTTCCACGTTTATGTGAATTTTCAGTTTATTGGTATTAATTCATTAAATATACGATAAAAATGATGCATACTCATAATTGATTAGATAATAACCTTAAATACTTCATTTTCAATCATATATTTGTTTATCGTTAAAATACTGAGTGAGATATTCAAAAAGGTTCGGTTTTTATTGCATATATCGACGTTTCAGCCGGAATAGAGCAGTTTTACGTGTACATCTTCTATTGGTAATATAAACGGAAAATCAGGAACATTTTAGTTAATTCTAATGAAAATACATTGATTTTTATCATTTGTATCGGAAACAACATTGTCATATGTCTTTTCTTGGATCTAAATAATACGAAACCTCGCTCTATGATTCGAAGTTAAAATCCTCATATTTGGTGTAATAGTGACTTTTTCACGTTTTTCATGTAGTTTGATATTACGTATATATATTCATTTTTACCAATATTTCGATACTATTGCATGTAGTATGACGATATGTGATTTGCCTTCAAATCTCAGAATTTCGCGTAATATTGCATTTTAAGCAAGTTTTCTTGCATTTTGTTTCGTACCAAAAATCATCGAATTTAGCAATATTTTGACGTTTATAATCCCCTTTTCCTTTATATGATTTAAACAAAATATCATCGAATTAGGCAATATTTTGCCGTGTTTCCACGTTTTTGTGAATTTTCATTTTATTGGTATTAATTCGTTATATATACGATAAAAATGATGCAAAAACATAATTGATTAGAAATTAACCTTAAATACGTCATTTTCAATTAACTATTTCTTTCTCGTTAAAATACAGAGTAAGATATTGAAAAGGGGAGAAGTTCTGTTTTTATTGCATATATCGAGGTTTCAGCCGGATTAGAGCGGTTTTACGTGTACATCTTTCATCGGTAATATAAACGGAAAATCAGGAACATTTTAGTTAATTCTAATGAAAAAGCACTGATTTTTATCATTTGTATTGGAAACAACATTGTCATATGTCTTTTCTTGAATCTTCTTAATATGAAACCCCGCTATATGATTTGAAGTTAAAATCGTCAAATATGGTAAAATATGGACTTTTTTCACGTTTTTCATGTAGTGTGATTTTACGTAAATATATTCGTTTTTACCCAATATTTCGATACTACTTCATGTTTTCTCACGATATGTGATTTGGCCATCATATCTCAGAATTTCGCAAATTTTGCATTTTTAAGTAAGTTTCTTGCATTTTGTTTTGTACTAAAAATCATCGAATTTAGCAATATTTTGACGTTTATCATCCCCTTTTCCTTTATGTAATTTAAACAAAATATCATCGAATTAGGCAAAATTTTGCCGTTTTTCTACGTTTTTGTGAATTTTCAGTTTAGTGGTATTAATTCATTAAATATACGATAAAAATGATGCAAACACATACAAGATATTATGTGTTATTAGATTAGATAATAATCTTAAATACTTCATTTTCAATCATCTATTTGTTTATCGTTAAAATACTGAGTGAGATATTGAAAAGGTTCGGTTTTTATTGCATAATTCGACGTTTCAGCCGGAATAGAGCGGTTTTACGTGTGCATCTTCTATCGGTAATATAAACGGAAAATCAGGAACATTTTAGTTAATTCTAATGAAAATACATTGATTTTTATCATTTGTATCGGAAACAACATTGTCATATGTCTTTTCTTGGCTCTAAATAATACGAAACCTCGCTTTATGATTTGAAGTTAAAATCCTCATATTTGGTGTAATACTGACTTTTTTCACGTTTTTCATGTAGTTTGATATTACGTATATATATTCATTTTTACCAACATTTCGTTACTATTTCATGTAGTATGACGATATGTGATATGGCCTTCAAATCTCAGAATTTCGCATAATATTGCATTTTAAGCAAGTTTTCTTGCATTTTGTTTCGTACTACAAATCATCGAATTTAGCAATATTTTGACGTTTATAATCTCCTTTTCCTTGATGCGATTTAAACAAAATATCGAATTAGGCAATATTTTGCCCTTTTTCCACGTTTTTGTGAATTTTCAGTTTATTGTCATTAATTAATTAAATATACGATAAAAATGATGCAAACACATAATTGATTAGATAATAACCTTAAATACTTCATTTTCAATCATCTATTTTTTCTCGTTAAAATACTGAGTAAGATATTGAAAAGGGGAGAAGTTCGGTTTTTATTGCACATATCGACGTTTCAGCCGGAATAGAGCGGTTTTACGTGTACATCTTCTATCGGTAATATAAACGGAAAATCAGGAACATTTTCGTTAATTCTAATGAAAACACATTGATTTTTATCATTTGTATTGGAAACAACATTGTCATATGTCTTTTCCTGAATCTTCTTAACACGAAACCTCGCTCTATGATTTGAAGTTAAAATCCTCATATATGGTAAAATAGTGACTTTTTTCACGTTTTTCATGTAGTGTGATTTTACGTAAATATTACTCGTTTTTACCAATATTTCTATACTACTTCATGTTTTCTCACGATATGTGATTTGGCAGTCATATTTCAGAATTTCGCAAATTTTGCATTTTTAAGCAAGTTTCTTGCATTTTGTTTTGTATAAAAAATCATCGAATTTAGCAATATTTTGACGTATATCATCCCCTTTTTCTTTATGTGATTTAAACAAAATATCATCGAATTAGGCAATATTTTGCCGTTTTTCCACGTTTTTGTGAATTTTCAGTTTATTGGTATTATTCATTAGGTATACGATAAAAATGATGCAAACACATAATTGATTAGATAATATTATATTTTTTTTTTATTATTATTAGATAACCTTAAATACTTTATTTTCAATCATTTATTTGTTTCTCGTTAAAATACTGAGTAAGATATTGAAAAGGGGAGAAGTTCGGTTTTTATTGCATATATCGACGTTTCAACCGTTTTACGTGTACATCTTCCATCGGTAATATAAACGAAAAATCAGGAACATTTTAGTTAATTCTAATGAAAACACGTTGATTTTTATCATTTGTATTGGAAACAACATTGTCATATGTTTTTTCTTGGATCTAAACAATATGAAACCTCGCTTTATGATTCGTAGTTAAAATCCTCAAATTTGGTATAATAGTGAATTTTTCACGTTTTTCATGTAGTTTGATATTACGTATATATATTAATTTTTAAAAATATTTCGATACTATTTCATGTAAAAAATCACGATATGTGATTCAAATCTCAGAATTTCGCATAATATTGCATTTTAAGCAAGTTTTCTTGCATTTTGTTTCGTACTAAAAATCATCGAATTTAGCAATATTTTGACGTTTATCATCCCCTTTTCCTCTATGTGATTTAAACAAAATATCATCGAATTAGGCAATATTTTGCCGTTTTTCCACGTTTTTGTGAATTTTCAGTTTATTGGTATTATTCATTAATTATACGATAAAAATGATGCAAACTCATAATTGATTAGATAATAACCTTAAATACTTCATTTTCAATCATATATTTGTTTATCGTTAAAATACTGAGTGAGATATTCAAAAAGGTTCGGTTTTTATTGCATATATCGACGTTTCAGCCGGAATAGAGCAGTTTTACGTGTACATCTTCTATTGGTAATATAAACGGAAAATCAGGAACATTTTAGTTAATTCTAATGAAAATACATTGATTTTTATCATTTGTATCGGAAACAACATTGTCATATGTCTTTTCTTGGATCTAAATAATACGAAACCTCGCTTTATGATTCGAAGTTAAAATCCTCATATTTGGTGTAATAGTGACTTTTTCACGTTTTTCATGTAGTTTGATATTACGTATATATATTCATTTTTACCAATATTTCGATACTATTTCATGTAGTATGACGATATGTGATTTGGCCTTCAAATCTCAGAATTTCGCGTAATATTGCATTTTAAGCAAGTTTTCTTGCATTTTGTTTCGTACCAAAAATCATCGAATTTAGCAATATTTTGACGTTTATAATCCCCTTTTCCTTTATGTGATTTAAACAAAATATCATCGAATTAGGCAATATTTTGCCGTTTTTCCACGTTTTTGTGAATTTTCATTTTATTGGTATTAATTCGTTATATATACGATAAAAATGATGCAAACACATAATTGATTAGAAATTAACGTTAAATACGTCATTTTCAATTAACTATTTCTTTCTCGTTAAAATACAGAGTAAGATATTGAAAAGGGGAGAAGTTCGGTTTTTATTGCATATATCGAGGTTTCAGCCGGATTAGAGCGGTTTTACGTGTACATCTTTCATCGGTAATATAAACGGAAAATCAGGAACATTTTAGTTAATTCTAATAAAAAAGCGCTGATTTTTATCATTTGTATTGGAAACAACATTGTCATATGTCTTTTCTTGAATCTTCTTAATATGAAACCCCGCTATATGATTTGAAGTTAAAATCCTCAAATATGGTAAAATATGGACTTTTTTCACGTTTTTCATGTAGTGTGATTTTACGTAAATATATTCGTTTTTACCCAATATTTCGATACTACTTCATGTTTTCTCACGATATGTGATTTGGCCATCATATCTCAGAATTTCGCAAATTTTGCATTTTTAAGTAAGTTTCTTGCATTTTGTTTTGTACTAAAAATCATCGAATTTAGCAATATTTTGACGTTTATCATCCCCTTTTCCTTTATGTAATTTAAACAAAATATCATCGAATTAGGCAAAATTTTGCCGTTTTTCTACGTTTTTGTGAATTTTCAGTTTAGTGGTATTAATTCATTAAATATACGATAAAAATGATGCAAACACATACAAGATATTATGTGTTATTAGATTAGATAATAACCTTAAATACTTCATTTTCAATCATCTATTTGTTTATCGTTAAAATACTGAGTGAGATATTGAAAAGGTTCGGTTTTTATTGCATAATTCGACGTTTCAGCCGGAATAGAGCGGTTTTACGTGTACATCTTCTATCGGTAATATAAACGGAAAATCAGGAACATTTTAGTTAATTCTAATGAAAATACATTGATTTTTATCATTTGTATCGGAAACAACATTGTCATATGTCTTTTCTTGGCTCTAAATAATACGAAACCTCGCTTTATGATTTGAAGTTAAAATCCTCATATTTGGTGTAATACTGACTTTTTTCACGTTTTTCATGTAGTTTGATATTACGTATATATATTCATTTTTACCAACATTTCGTTACTATTTCATGTAGTATGACGATACGTGATATGGCCTTCAAATCTCAGAATTTCGCATAATATTGCATTTTAAGCAAGTTTTCTTGCATTTTGTTTCGTACTAAAAATCATCGAATTTAGCAATATTTTGACGTTTATAATCTCCTTTTCCTTGATGCGATTTAAACAAAATATCGAATTAGGCAATATTTTGCCCTTTTTCCACGTTTTTGTGAATTTTCAGTTTATTGTCATTAATTAATTAAATATACGATAAAAATGATGCAAACACATAATTGATTAGATAATAACCTTAAATACTTCATTTTCAATCATCTATTTGTTTCTCGTTAAAATACTGAGTAAGATATTGAAAAGGGGAGAAGTTCGGTTTTTATTGCATATATCGAGGTTTCAGCCGGATTAGAGCGGTTTTACGTGTACATCTTTCATCGGTAATATAAACGGAAAATCAGGAACATTTTAGTTAATTCTAATGAAAAAGCACTGATTTTTATCATTTGTATTGGAAACAACATTGTCATATGTCTTTTCTTGAATCTTCTTAATATGAAACCCCGCTATATGATTTGAAGTTAAAATCCTCATATATGGTAAAATATGGACTTTTTTCACGTTTTTCATGTAGTGTGATTTTACGTAAATATATTCGTTTTTACCCAATATTTCGATACTACTTCATGTTTTCTCACGATATGTGATTTGGCCATCATATCTCAGAATTTCGCAAGTTTTGCATTTTTAAGTAAGTTTCTTGCATTTTGTTTTGTACTAAAAATCATCGAATTTAGCAATATTTTGACGTTTATCATCCCCTTTTCCTTTATGTAATTTAAACAAAATATCATCTTGAGGATATCTTGAGATGATTTCGGGGCTTTAGTGTCCCCGCGGCCCGGTCCTCGACCAGGCCTCCACCCCCAGGAAGCAGCCCGTGACAGCTGACTAACTCCCAGGTACCTATTTACTGCTAGGTAACAGGGGCATTCAGGGTGAAAGAAACTTTGCCCATTTGTTTTTGCCTCGTGCGGGAATCGAACCCGCGCCACAGAATTACGAGACCTGCGCGCTATCCACCAGGCTACGAGGCCCCCCTCATCGAATTAGGCAAAATTTTGCCGTTTTTCTACGTTTTTGTGAATTTTCAGTTTAGTGGTATTAATTCATTAAATATACGATAAAAATGATGCAAACACATACAAGATATTATGTGTTATTAGATTAGATAATAACCTTAAATACTTCATTTTCAATCATCTATTTGTTTATCGTTAAAATACTGAGTGAGATATTGAAAAGGTTCGGTTTTTATTGCATAATTCGACGTTTCAGCCGGAATAGAGCGGTTTTACGTGTACATCTTCTATCGGTAATATAAACGGAAAATCAGGAACATTTTAGTTAATTCTAATGAAAATACATTGATTTTTATCATTTGTATCGGAAACAACATTGTCATATGTCTTTTCTTGGCTCTAAATAATACGAAACCTCGCTTTATGATTTGAAGTTAAAATCCTCATATTTGGTGTAATACTGACTTTTTTCACGTTTTTCATGTAGTTTGATATTACGTATATATATTCATTTTTACCAACATTTCGTTACTATTTCATGTAGTATGACGATATGTGATATGGCCTTCAAATCTCAGAATTTCGCATAATATTGCATTTTAAGCAAGTTTTCTTGCATTTTGTTTCGTACTAAAAATCATCGAATTTAGCAATATTTTGACGTTTATAATCTCCTTTTCCTTGATGCGATTTAAACAAAATATCGAATTAGGCAATATTTTGCCCTTTTTCCACGTTTTTGTGAATTTTCAGTTTATTGTCATTAATTAATTAAATATACGATAAAAATGATGCAAACACATAATTGATTAGATAATAACCTTAAATACTTCATTTTCAATCATCTATTTGTTTCTCGTTAAAATACTGAGTAAGATATTGAAAAGGGGAGAAGTTCGGTTTTTATTGCATATATCGACGTTTCAGCCGGAATAGAGCGGTTTTACGTGTACATCTTCTATCGGTAATATAAACGGAAAATCAGGAACATTTTCGTTAATTCTAATGAAAACACATTGATTTTTATCATTTGTATTGGAAACAACATTGTCATATGTCTTTTCCTGAATCTTCTTAACACGAAACCTCGCTCTATGATTTGAAGTTAAAATCCTCATATATGGTAAAATAGTGACTTTTTTCACGTTTTTCATGTAGTGTGATTTTACGTAAATATTACTCGTTTTTACCAATATTTCTATACTACTTCATGTTTTCTCACGATATGTGATTTGGCAGTCATATCTCAGAATTTCGCAAATTTTGCATTTTTAAGCAAGTTTCTTGCATTTTGTTTTGTATAAAAAATCATCGAATTTAGCAATATTTTGACGTATATCATCCCCTTTTTCTTTATGTGATTTAAACAAAATATCATCGAATTAGGCAATATTTTGCCGTTTTTCCACGTTTTTGTGAATTTTCAGTTTATTGGTATCATTCATTAGGTATACGATAAAAATGATGCAAACACATAATTGATTATATAATATTATATTTTTTTGTATTATTATTAGATAACCTTAAATACTTTATTTTCAATCATTTATTTGTTTCTCGTTAAAATACTGAGTAAGATATTGAAAAGGGGAGAAGTTCGGTTTTTATTGCATATATCGACGTTTCAACCGTTTTACGTGTACATCTTCCATCGGTAATATAAACGAAAAATCAGGAACATTTTAGTTAATTCTAATGAAAACACATTGATTTTTATCATTTGTATTGGAAACAACATTGTCATATGTTTTTTCTTGGATCTAAACAATATGAAACCTCGCTTTATGATTCGTAGTTAAAATCCTCAAATTTGGTATAATAGTGACTTTTTTCACGTTTTTCATGTAATTTGATATTACGTATATATATTAATTTTTAAAAATATTTCGATACTATTTCATGTAAAAAATCACGATATGTGATTCAAATCTCAGAATTTCGCATAATATTGCATTTTAAGCAAGTTTTCTTGCATTTTGTTTCGTACTAAAAATCATCGAATTTAGCAATATTTTGACGTTTATCATCCCCTTTTCCTCTATGTGATTTAAACAAAATATCATCGAATTAGGCAATATTTTGCCGTCTTTCCACGTTTATGTAAATTTTCAGTTTATTGGTATAAATTCATTAAATATACGATAAAAATGATGCAAACTCATAATTGATTAGATAATAACCTTAAATACTTCATTTTCAATCATCTATTTGTTTCTCGTTAAAATACTGAGTGAGATATTCAAAAAGGTTCGGTTTTTATTGCATATATCGACGTTTCAGCCGGAATAGAGCAGTTTTACGTGTACATCTTCTATTGGTAATATAAACGGAAAATCAGGAACATTTTAGTTAATTCTAATGAAAATACATTGATTTTTATCATTTGTATCGGAAACAACATTGTCATATGTCTTTTCTTGGATCTAAATAATACGAAACCTCGCTTTATGATTCGAAGTTAAAATCCTCATATTTGGTGTAATAGTGACTTTTTCACGTTTTTCATGTAGTTTGATATTACGTATATATATTCATTTTTACCAATATTTCGATACTATTTCATGTAGTATGACGATATGTGATTTGGTCTTCAAATCTCAGAATTTCGCGTAATATTGCATTTTAAGCAAGTTTTCTTGCATTTTGTTTCGTACCAAAAATCATCGAATTAGGCAATATTTTGCCGTTTTTCCACGTTTTTGTGAATTTTCATTTTATTGGTATTAATTCGTTATATATACGATAAAAATGATGCAAACACATAATTGATTAGAAATTAACCTTAAATACGTCATTTTCATTTAACTATTTCTTTCTCGTTAAAATACAGAGTAAGATATTGAAAAGGGGAGAAGTTCTGTTTTTATTGCATATATCGAGGTTTCAGCCGGATTAGAGCGGTTTTACGTGTACATCTTTCATCGGTAATATAAACGGAAAATCAGGAACATTTTAGTTAATTCTAATGAAAAAGCACTGATTTTTATCATTTGTATTGGAAACAACATTGTCATATGTCTTTTCTTGAATCTTCTTAATATGAAACCCCGCTATATGATTTGAAGTTAAAATCCTCAAATATGGTAAAATATGGACTTTTTTCACGTTTTTCATGTAGTGTGATTTTACGTAAATATATTCGTTTTTACCCAATATTTCGATACTACTTCATGTTTTCTCACGATATGTGATTTGGCCATCATATCTCAGAATTTCGCAAATTTTGCATTTTTAAGTAAGTTTCTTGCATTTTGTTTTGTACTAAAAATCATCGAATTTAGCAATATTTTGACGTTTATCATCCCCTTTTCCTTTATGTAATTTAAACAAAATATCATCGAATTAGGCAAAATTTTGCCGTTTTTCTACGTTTTTGTGAATTTTCAGTTTAGTGGTATTAATTCATTAAATATACGATAAAAATGATGCAAACACATACAAGATATTATGTGTTATTAGATTAGATAATAACCTTAAATACTTCATTTTCAATCATCTATTTGTTTCTCGTTAAAATACTGAGTGAGATATTGAAAAGGTTCGGTTTTTATTGCATAATTCGACGTTTCAGCCGGAATAGAGCGGTTTTACGTGTACATCTTCTATCGGTAATATAAACGGAAAATCAGGAACATTTTAGTTAATTCTAATGAAAATACATTGATTTTTATCATTTGTATCGGAAACAACATTGTCATATGTCTTTTCTTGGCTCTAAATAATACGAAACCTCGCTTTATGATTTGAAGTTAAAATCCTCATATTTGGTGTAATACTGACTTTTTTCACGTTTTTCATGTAGTTTGATATTACGTATATATATTCATTTTTACCAACATTTCGTTACTATTTCATGTAGTATGACGATACGTGATATGGCCTTCAAATCTCAGAATTTCGCATAATATTGCATTTTAAGCAAGTTTTCTTGCATTTTGTTTCGTACTAAAAATCATCGAATTTAGCAATATTTTGACGTTTATAATCTCCTTTTCCTTGATGCGATTTAAACAAAATATCGAATTAGGCAATATTTTGCCCTTTTTCCACGTTTTTGTGAATTTTCAGTTTATTGTCATTAATTAATTAAATATACGATAAAAATGATGCAAACACATAATTGATTAGATAATAACCTTAAATACTTCATTTTCAATCATCTATTTGTTTCTCGTTAAAATACTGAGTAAGATATTGAAAAGGGGAGAAGTTCGGTTTTTATTGCATATATCGAGGTTTCAGCCGGATTAGAGCGGTTTTACGTGTACATCTTTCATCGGTAATATAAACGGAAAATCAGGAACATTTTAGTTAATTCTAATGAAAAAGCACTGATTTTTATCATTTGTATTGGAAACAACATTGTCATATGTCTTTTCTTGAATCTTCTTAATATGAAACCCCGCTATATGATTTGAAGTTAAAATCCTCATATATGGTAAAATATGGACTTTTTTCACGTTTTTCATGTAGTGTGATTTTACGTAAATATATTCGTTTTTACCCAATATTTCGATACTACTTCATGTTTTCTCACGATATGTGATTTGACCATCATATCTCAGAATTTCGCAAATTTTGCATTTTTAAGTAAGTTTCTTGCATTTTGTTTTGTACTAAAAATCATCGAATTTAGCAATATTTTGACGTTTATCATCCCCTTTTCCTTTATGTAATTTAAACAAAATATCATCTTGAGGATATCTTGAGATGATTTCGGGGCTTTAGTGTCCCCGCGGCCCGGTCCTCGACCAGGCCTCCACCCCCAGGAAGCAGCCCGTGACAGCTGACTAACTCCCAGGTACCTATTTACTGCTAGGTAACAGGGGCATTCAGGGTGAAAGAAACTTTGCCCATTTGTTTTTGCCTCGTGCGGGAATCGAACCCGCGCCACAGAATTACGAGTCCTGCGCGCTATCCACCAGGCTACGAGGCCCCCCTCATCGAATTAGGCAAAATTTTGCCGTTTTTCTACGTTTTTGTGAATTTTCAGTTTAGTGGTATTAATTCATTAAATATACGATAAAAATGATGCAAACACATACAAGATATTATGTGTTATTAGATTAGATAATAACCTTAAATACTTCATTTTCAATCATCTATTTGTTTATCGTTAAAATACTGAGTGAGATATTGAAAAGGTTCGGTTTTTATTGCATAATTCGACGTTTCAGCCGGAATAGAGCGGTTTTACGTGTACATCTTCTATCGGTAATATAAACGGAAAATCAGGAACATTTTAGTTAATTCTAATGAAAATACATTGATTTTTATCATTTGTATCGGAAACAACATTGTCATATGTCTTTTCTTGGCTCTAAATAATACGAAACCTCGCTTTATGATTTGAAGTTAAAATCCTCATATTTGGTGTAATACTGACTTTTTTCACGTTTTTCATGTAGTTTGATATTACGTATATATATTCATTTTTACCAACATTTCGTTACTATTTCATGTAGTATGACGATATGTGATATGGCCTTCAAATCTCAGAATTTCGCATAATATTGCATTTTAAGCAAGTTTTCTTGCATTTTGTTTCGTACTAAAAATCATCGAATTTAGCAATATTTTGACGTGTATAATCTCCTTTTCCTTGATGCGATTTAAACAAAATATCGAATTAGGCAATATTTTGCCCTTTTTCCACGTTTTTGTGAATTTTCAGTTTATTGTCATTAATTAATTAAATATACGATAAAAATGATGCAAACACATAATTGATTAGATAATAACCTTAAATACTTCATTTTCAATCATCTATTTGTTTCTCGTTAAAATACTGAGTAAGATATTGAAAAGGGGAGAAGTTCGGTTTTTATTGCATATATCGACGTTTCAGCCGGAATAGAGCGGTTTTACGTGTACATCTTCTATCGGTAATATAAACGGAAAATCAGGAACATTTTCGTTAATTCTAATGAAAACACATTGATTTTTATCATTTGTATTGGAAACAACATTGTCATATGTCTTTTCCTGAATCTTCTTAACACGAAACCTCGCTCTATGATTTGAAGTTAAAATCCTCATATATGGTAAAATAGTGACTTTTTTCACGTTTTTCATGTAGTGTGATTTTACGTAAATATTACTCGTTTTTACCAATATTTCTATACTACTTCATGTTTTCTCACGATATGTGATTTGGCAGTCATATCTCAGAATTTCGCAAATTTTGCATTTTTAAGCAAGTTTCTTGCATTTTGTTTTGTATAAAAAATCATCGAATTTAGCAATATTTTGACGTATATCATCCCCTTTTTCTTTATGTGATTTAAACAAAATATCATCGAATTAGGCAATATTTTGCCGTTTTTCCACGTTTCTGTGAATTTTCAGTTTATTGGTATCATTCATTAGGTATACGATAAAAATGATGCAAACACATAATTGATTAGATAATATTATATTTTTTTTTATTATTATTAGATAACCTTAAATACTTTATTTTCAATCATTTATTTGTTTCTCGTTAAAATACTGAGTAAGATATTGAAAAGGGGAGAAGTTCGGTTTTTATTGCATATATCGACGTTTCAACCGTTTTACGTGTACATCTTCCATCGGTAATATAAACGAAAAATCAGGAACATTTTAGTTAATTCTAATGAAAACACATTGATTTTTATCATTTGTATTGGAAACAACATTGTCATATGTTTTTTCTTGGATCTAAACAATATGAAACCTCGCTTTATGATTCGTAGTTAAAATCCTCAAATTTGGTATAATAGTGACTTTTTTCACGTTTTTCATGTAATTTGATATTACGTATATATATTAATTTTTAAAAATATTTCGATACTATTTCATGTAAAAAATCACGATATGTGATTCAAATCTCAGAATTTCGCATAATATTGCATTTTAAGCAAGTTTTCTTGCATTTTGTTTCGTACTAAAAATCATCGAATTTAGCAATATTTTGACGTTTATCATCCCCTTTTCCTCTATGTGATTTAAACAAAATATCATCGAATTAGGCAATATTTTGCCGTCTTTCCACGTTTATGTGAATTTTCAGTTTATTGGTATAAATTCATTAAATATACGATAAAAATGATGCAAACTCATAATTGATTAGATAATAACCTTAAATACTTCATTTTCAATCATCTATTTGTTTCTCGTTAAAATACTGAGTGAGATATTCAAAAAGGTTCGGTTTTTATTGCATATATCGACGTTTCAGCCGGAATAGAGCAGTTTTACGTGTACATCTTCTATTGGTAATATAAACGGAAAATCAGGAACATTTTAGTTAATTCTAATGAAAATACATTGATTTTTATCATTTGTATCGGAAACAACATTGTCATATGTCTTTTCTTGGATCTAAATAATACGAAACCTCGCTTTATGATTCGAAGTTAAAATCCTCATATTTGGTGTAATAGTGACTTTTTCACGTTTTTCATGTAGTTTGATATTACGTATATATATTCATTTTTACCAATATTTCGATACTATTTCATGTAGTATGACGATATGTGATTTGGTCTTCAAATCTCAGAATTTCGCGTAATATTGCATTTTAAGCAAGTTTTCTTGCATTTTGTTTCGTACCAAAAATCATCGAATTTAGCAATATTTTGACGTTTATAATCCCCTTTTCCTTTATGTGATTTAAACAAAATATCATCGAATTAGGCAATATTTTGCCGTTTTTCCACGTTTTTGTGAATTTTCATTTTATTGGTATTAATTCGTTATATATACGATAAAAATGATGCAAACACATAATTGATTAGAAATTAACCTTAAATACGTCATTTTCATTTAACTATTTCTTTCTCGTTAAAATACAGAGTAAGATATTGAAAAGGGGAGAAGTTCTGTTTTTATTGCATATATCAAGGTTTCAGCCGGATTAGAGCGGTTGTACGTGTACATCTTTCATCGGTAATATAAACGGAAAATCAGGAACATTTTAGTTAATTCTAATGAAAAAGCACTGATTTTTATCATTTGTATTGGAAACAACATTGTCATATGTCTTTTCTTGAATCTTCTTAATATGAAACCCCGCTATATGATTTGAAGTTAAAATCCTCAAATATGGTAAAATATGGACTTTTTTCACGTTTTTCATGTAGTGTGATTTTACGTAAATATATTCGTTTTTACCCAATATTTCGATACTACTTCATGTTTTCTCACGATATGTGATTTGGCCATCATATCTCAGAATTTCGCAAATTTTGCATTTTTAAGTAAGTTTCTTGCATTTTGTTTTGTACTAAAAATCATCGAATTTAGCAATATTTTGACGTTTATCATCCCCTTTTCCTTTATGTAATTTAAACAAAATATCATCGAATTAGGCAAAATTTTGCCGTTTTTCTACGTTTTTGTGAATTTTCAGTTTAGTGGTATTAATTCATTAAATATACGATAAAAATGATGCAAACACATACAAGATATTATGTGTTATTAGATTAGATAATAACCTTAAATACTTCATTTTCAATCATCTATTTGTTTCTCGTTAAAATACTGAGTGAGATATTGAAAAGGTTCGGTTTTTATTGCATAATTCGACGTTTCAGCCGGAATAGAGCGGTTTTACGTGTACATCTTCTATCGGTAATATAAACGGAAAATCAGGAACATTTTAGTTAATTCTAATGAAAATACATTGATTTTTATCATTTGTATCGGAAACAACATTGTCATATGTCTTTTCTTGGCTCTAAATAATACGAAACCTCGCTTTATGATTTGAAGTTAAAATCCTCATATTTGGTGTAATACTGACTTTTTTCACGTTTTTCATGTAGTTTGATATTACGTATATATATTCATTTTTACCAACATTTCGTTACTATTTCATGTAGTATGACGATATGTGATATGGCCTTCAAATCTCAGAATTTCGCATAATATTGCATTTTAAGCAAGTTTTCTTGCATTTTGTTTCGTACTAAAAATCATCGAATTTAGCAATATTTTGACGTTTATAATCTCCTTTTCCTTGATGCGATTTAAACAAAATTTCGAATTAGGCAATATTTTGCCCTTTTTCCACGTTTTTGTGAATTTTCAGTTTATTGTCATTAATTAATTAAATATACGATAAAAATGATGCAAACACATAATTGATTAGATAATAACCTTAAATACTTCATTTTCAATCATCTATTTGTTTCTCGTTAAAATACTGAGTAAGATATTGAAAAGGGGAGAAGTTCGGTTTTTTATTGCATATATCGACGTTTCAGCCGGAATAGAGCGGTTTTACGTGTACATCTTCTATCGGTAATATAAACGGAAAATCAGGAACATTTTCGTTAATTCTAATGAAAACACATTGATTTTTATCATTTGTATTGGAAACAACATTGTCATATGTCTTTTCCTGAATCTTCTTAACACGAAACCTCGCTCTATGATTTGAAGTTAAAATCCTCATATATGGTAAAATAGTGTCTTTTTTCACGTTTTTCATGTAGTGTGATTTTACGTAAATATTACTCGTTTTTACCAATATTTCTATACTACTTCATGTTTTCTCACGATATGTGATTTGGCAGTCATATCTCAGAATTTCGCAAATTTTGCATTTTTAAGCAAGTTTCTTGCATTTTGTTTTGTATAAAAAATCTTCGAATTTAGCAATATTTTGACGTATATCATCCCCTTTTTCTTTATGTGATTTAAACAAAATATCATCGAATTAGGCAATATTTTGCCGTTTTTCCACGTTTTGTGAATTTTCAGTTTATTGGTATTATTCATTAGGTATACGATAAAAATGATGCAAACACATAATTGATTAGATAATATTATATTTTTTTTTATTATTATTAGATAACCTTAAATACTTTATTTTCAATCATTTATTTGTTTCTCGTTAAAATACTGAGTAAGATATTGAAAAGGGGAGAAGTTCGGTTTTTATTGCATATATCGACGTTTCAACCGTTTTACGTGTACATCTTCCATCGGTAATATAAACGAAAAATCAGGAACATTTTAGTTAATTCTAATGAAAACACATTGATTTTTATCATTTGTATTGGAAACAACATTGTCATATGTTTTTTCTTGGATCTAAACAATATGAAACCTCGCTTTATGATTCGTAGTTAAAATCCTCAAATTTGGTATAATAGTGACTTTTTTCACGTTTTTCATGTAGTTTGATATTACGTATATATATTAATTTTTAAAAATATTTCGATACTATTTCATGTAAAAAATCACGATATGTGATTCAAATCTCAGAATTTCGCATAATATTGCATTTTAAGCAAGTTTTCTTGCATTTTGTTTCGTACTAAAAATCATCGAATTTAGCAATATTTTGACGTTTATCATCCCCTTTTCCTCTATGTGATTTAAACAAAATATCATCGAATTAGGCAATATTTTGCCGTTTTTCCACGTTTTTGTGAATTTTCAGTTTATTGGTATTATTCATTAATTATACGATAAAAATGATGCAAACTCATAATTGATTAGATAATAACCTTAAATACTTCATTTTCAATCATATATTTGTTTATCGTTAAAATACTGAGTGAGATATTCAAAAAGGTTCGGTTTTTATTGAATATATCGACGTTTCAGCCGGAATAGAGCAGTTTTACGTGTACATCTTCTATTGGTAATATAAACGGAAAATCAGGAACATTTTAGTTAATTCTAATGAAAATACATTGATTTTTATCATTTGTATCGGAAACAACATTGTCATATGTCTTTTCTTGGATCTAAATAATACGAAACCTCGCTTTATGATTCGAAGTTAAAATCCTCATATTTGGTGTAATAGTGACTTTTTCACGTTTTTCATGTAGTTTGATATTACGTATATATATTCATTTTTACCAATATTTCGATACTATTTCATGTAGTATGACGATATGTGATTTGGCCTTCAAATCTCAGAATTTCGCGTAATATTGCATTTTAAGCAAGTTTTCTTGCATTTTGTTTCGTACCAAAAATCATCGAATTTAGCAATATTTTGACGTTTATAATCCCCTTTTCCTTTATGTGATTTAAACAAAATATCATCGAATTAGGCAATATTTTGCCGTTTTTCCACGTTTTTGTGAATTTTCATTTTATTGGTATTAATTCGTTATATATACGATAAAAATGATGCAAACACATAATTGATTAGAAATTAACCTTAAATACGTCATTTTCAATTAACTATTTCTTTCTCGTTAAAATACAGAGAAAGATATTGAAAAGGGGAGAAGTTCTGTTTTTATTGCATATATCGAGGTTTCAGCCGGATTAGAGCGGTTTTACGTGTACATCTTTCATCGGTAATATAAACGGAAAATCAGGAACATTTTAGTTAATTCTAATGAAAAAGCACTGATTTTTATCATTTGTATTGGAAACAACATTGTCATATGTCTTTTCTTGAATCTTCTTAATATGAAACCCCGCTATATGATTTGAAGTTAAAATCCTCAAATATGGTAAAATATGGACTTTTTTCACGTTTTTCATGTAGTGTGATTTTACGTAAATATATTCGTTTTTACCCAATATTTCGATACTACTTCATGTTTTCTCACGATATGTGATTTGGCCATCATATCTCAGAATTTCGCAAATTTTGCATTTTTAAGTAAGTTTCTTGCATTTTGTTTTGTACTAAAAATCATCGAATTTAGCAATATTTTGACGTTTATCATCCCCTTTTCCTTTATGTAATTTAAACAAAATATCATCGAATTAGGCAAAATTTTGCCGTTTTTCTACGTTTTTGTGAATTTTCAGTTTAGTGGTATTAATTCATTAAATATACGATAAAAATGATGCAAACACATACAAGATATTATGTGTTATTAGATTAGATAATAACCTTAAATACTTCATTTTCAATCATCTATTTGTTTATCGTTAAAATACTGAGTGAGATATTGAAAAGGTTCGGTTTTTATTGCATAATTCGACGTTTCAGCCGGAATAGAGCGGTTTTACGTGTACATCTTCTATCGGTAATATAAACGGAAAATCAGGAACATTTTAGTTAATTCTAATGAAAATACATTGATTTTTATCATTTGTATCGGAAACAACATTGTCATATGTCTTTTCTTGGCTCTAAATAATACGAAACCTCGCTTTATGATTTGAAGTTAAAATCCTCATATTTGGTGTAATACTGACTTTTTTCACGTTTTTCATGTAGTTTGATATTACGTATATATATTCATTTTTACCAACATTTCGTTACTATTTCATGTAGTATGACGATACGTGATATGGCCTTCAAATCTCAGAATTTCGCATAATATTGCATTTTAAGCAAGTTTTCTTGCATTTTGTTTCGTACTAAAAATCATCGAATTTAGCAATATTTTGACGTTTATAATCTCCTTTTCCTTGATGCGATTTAAACAAAATATCGAATTAGGCAATATTTTGCCCTTTTTCCACGTTTTTGTGAATTTTCAGTTTATTGTCATTAATTAATTAAATATACGATAAAAATGATGCAAACACATAATTGATTAGATAATAACCTTAAATACTTCATTTTCAATCATCTATTTGTTTCTCGTTAAAATACTGAGTAAGATATTGAAAAGGGGAGAAGTTCGGTTTTTATTGCATATATCGACGTTTCAGCCGGAATAGAGCGGTTTTACGTGTACATCTTCTATCGGTAATATAAACGGAAAATCAGGAACATTTTCGTTAATTCTAATGAAAACACATTGATTTTTATCATTTGTATTGGAAACAACATTGTCATATGTCTTTTCCTGAATCTTCTTAACACGAAACCTCGCTCTATGATTTGAAGTTAAAATCCTCATATATGGTAAAATAGTGACTTTTTTCACGTTTTTCATGTAGTGTGATTTTACGTAAATATTACTCGTTTTTACCAATATTTCTATACTACTTCATGTTTTCTCACGATATGTGATTTGGCAGTCATATCTCAGAATTTCGCAAATTTTGCATTTTTAAGCAAGTTTCTTGCATTTTGTTTTGTATAAAAAATCTTCGAATTTAGCAATATTTTGACGTATATCATCCCCTTTTTCTTTATGTGATTTAAACAAAATATCATCGAATTAGGCAATATTTTGCCGTTTTTCCACGTTTTGTGAATTTTCAGTTTATTGGTATTATTCATTAGGTATACGATAAAAATGATGCAAACACATAATTGATTAGATAATATTATATTTTTTTTTATTATTATTAGATAACCTTAAATACTTTATTTTCAATCATTTATTTGTTTCTCGTTAAAATACTGAGTAAGATATTGAAAAGGGGAGAAGTTCGGTTTTTATTGCATATATCGACGTTTCAACCGTTTTACGTGTACATCTTCCATCGGTAATATAAACGAAAAATCAGGAACATTTTAGTTAATTCTAATGAAAACACATTGATTTTTATCATTTGTATTGGAAACAACATTGTCATATGTTTTTTCTTGGATCTAAACAATATGAAACCTCGCTTTATGATTCGTAGTTAAAATCCTCAAATTTGGTATAATAGTGACTTTTTTCACGTTTTTCATGTAGTTTGATATTACGTATATATATTAATTTTTAAAAATATTTCGATACTATTTCATGTAAAAAATCACGATATGTGATTCAAATCTCAGAATTTCGCATAATATTGCATTTTAAGCAAGTTTTCTTGCATTTTGTTTCGTACTAAAAATCATCGAATTTAGCAATATTTTGACGTTTATCATCCCCTTTTCCTCTATGTGATTTAAACAAAATATCATCGAATTAGGCAATATTTTGCTGTTTTTCCACGTTTATGTGAATTTTCAGTTTATTGGTATTAATTCATTAAATATACGATAAAAATGATGCAAACTCCTAATTGATTAGATAATAACCTTAAATACTTCATTTTCACTCATATATTTGTTTATCGTTAAAATACTGAGTGAGATATTCAAAAAGGTTCGGTTTTTATTGCATATATCGACGTTTCAGCTGGAATAGAGCGGTTTTACGTGTACATCTTCTATTGGTAATATAAACGGAAAATCAGGAACATTTTAGTTAATTCTAATGAAAATACATTGATTTTTATCATTTGTATCGGAAACAACATTGTCATATGTCTTTTCTTGGATCTAAATAATACGAAACCTCGCTTTATGATTCGAAGTTAAAATCCTCATATTTGGTGTAATAGTGACTTTTTCACGTTTTTCATGTAGTTTGATATTACGTATATATATTCATTTTTACCAATAATTCGATACTATTTCATGTAGTATGACGATATGTGATTTGGCCTTCAAATCTCAGAATTTCGCGTAATATTGCATTTTAAGCAAGTTTTCTTGCATTTTGTTTCGTACCAAAAATCATCGAATTTAGCAATATTTTGACGTTTATAATCCTCTTTTCCTTTATGTGATTTAAACAAAATATCATCGAATTAGGCAATATTTTGCCGTTTTTCCACGTTTTTGTGAATTTTCATTTTATTGGTATTAATTCGTTATATATACGATAAAAATGATGCAAACACATAATTGATTAGAAATTAAACTTAAATACGTCATTTTCAATTAACTATTTGTTTCTCGTTAAAATACAGAGTAAGATATTGAAAAGGGGAGAAGTTCTGTTTTTATTGCATATATCGAGGTTTCAGCCGGATTAGAGCGGTTTTACGTGTACATCTTCCATCGGTAATATAAACGGAAAATCAGGAACATTTTAGTTAATTCTAATGAAAAAGCACTGATTTTTATCATTTGTATTGGAAACAACATTGTCATATGTCTTTTCTTGAATCTTCTTAATATGAAACCCCGCTATATGATTTGAAGTTAAAATCCTCAAATATGGTAAAATATGGACTTTTTTCACGTTTTTCATGTAGTGTGATTTTACGTAAATATATTCGTTTTTACCCAATATTTCGATACTACTTCATGTTTTCTCACGACATGTGATTTGGCCATCATATCTCAGAATTTCGCAAATTTTGCATTTTTAAGTAAGTTTCTTGCATTTTGTTTTGTACTAAAAATCATCGAATTTAGCAATATTTTGACGTTTATCATCCCCTTTTCCTTTATGTAATTTAAACAAAATATCATCGAATTAGGCAAAATTTTGCCGTTTTTCTACGTTTTTGTGAATTTTCAGTTTAGTGGTATTAATTCATTAAATATACGATAAAAATGATGCAAACACATACAAGATATTATGTGTTATTAGATTAGATAATAACCTTAAATACTTCATTTTCAATCATCTATTTGTTTCTCGTTAAAATACTGAGTGAGATATTGAAAAGGTTCGGTTTTTATTGCATAATTCGACGTTTCAGCCGGAATAGAGCGGTTTTACGTGTACATCTTCTATCGGTAATATAAACGGAAAATCAGGAACATTTTAGTTAATTCTAATGAAAATACATTGATTTTTATCATTTGTATCGGAAACAACATTGTCATATGTCTTTTCTTGGCTCTAAATAATACGAAACCTCGCTTTATGATTTGAAGTTAAAATCCTCATATTTGGTGTAATACTGACTTTTTTCACGTTTTTCATGTAGTTTGATATTACGTATATATATTCATTTTTACCAACATTTCGTTACTATTTCATGTAGTATGACGATATGTGATATGGCCTTCAAATCTCAGAATTTCGCATAATATTGCATTTTAAGCAAGTTTTCTTGCATTTTGTTTCGTACTAAAAATCATCGAATTTAGCAATATTTTGACGTTTATAATCTCCTTTTCCTTGATGCGATTTAAACAAAATATCGAATTAGGCAATATTTTGCCCTTTTTCCACGTTTTTGTGAATTTTCAGTTTATTGTCATTAATTAATTAAATAAACGATAAAAATGATGCAAACACATAATTGATTAGATAATAACCTTAAATACTTCATTTTCAATCATCTATTTGTTTCTCGTTAAAATACTGAGTAAGATATTGAAAAGGGGAGAAGTTCGGTTTTTATTGCATATATCGACGTTTCAGCCGGAATAGAGCGGTTTTACGTGTACATCTTCTATCGGTAATATAAACGGAAAATCAGGAACATTTTCGTTAATTCTAATGAAAACACATTGATTTTTATCATTTGTAATGGAAACAACATTGTCATATGTCTTTTCCTGAATCTTCTTAACACGAAACCTCGCTCTATGATTTGAAGTTAAAATCCTCATATATGGTAAAATAGTGACTTTTTTCACGTTTTTCATGTAGTGTGATTTTACGTAAATATACTCGTTTTTACCAATATTTCTATACTACTTCATGTTTTCTCACGATATGTGATTTGGCAGTCAAATCTCAGAATTTCGCAAATTTTGCATTTTAAGCAAGTTTCTTGCATTTTGTTTTGTATAAAAAATCATCGAATTTAGCAATATTTTGACGCATATCATCCCTTTTTTCTTTATGTGATTTAAACAAAATATCATCGAATTAGGCAATATTTTGCCGTTTTTCCACCTTTTTGTGAATTTTCAGTTTATTGGTATTATTCATTAGGTATACGATAAAAATGATGCAAACACATAATTGATAAGATAATATTATATTTTTTATTATTATTATTAGATAACCTTAAATACTTTATTTTCAATCATTTATTTGTTTCTCGTTAAAATACTGAGTAAGATATTGAAAAGGGGAGAAGTTCGGCTTTTATTGCATATATCGACGTTTCAACCGTTTTACGTGTACATCTTCCATCGGTAATATAAACGAAAAATCAGGAACATTTTAGTTAATTCTAATGAAATCACACTGATTTTTATCATTTGTATTGGAAACAACATTGTCATATGTTTTTTCTTGGATCTAAACAATATGAAACCTCGCTTTATGATTCGTAGTTAAAATCCTCAAATTTGGTATAAAAGTGACTTTTTTCACGTTTTTCATGTAGTTTGATATTACGTATATATATTATTTTTTACAAATATTTCGATACTATTTCATGTAAAAAATCACGATATGTAATATAGCCTTCAAATCTCAGAATTTCGCATAATATTGCATTTTAAGCAAGTTTTCTTGCATTTTGTTTCGTACTAAAAATCATCGAATTTAGCAATATTTTGACGTTTATCATCCCCTTTTCCTCTATGTGATTTAAACAAAATATTATCGAATTAGGCAATATTTTGCCGTTTTTCCACGTTTATGTGAATTTTCAGTTTATTGGTATTAATTCATTAAATATACGATAAAAAAGATGCAAACTCATAATTGATTAGATAATAACCTTAAATACTTCATTTTCAATCATATATTTGTTTCTCGTTAAAATACTGAGTGAGATATTTAAAAAGGTTCGGTTTTTATTGCATATATCGACGTTTCAGCCGGAATAGAACGGTTTTACGTGTACATCTTCTATTGGTAATATAAACGGAAAATCAGGAACATTTTAGTTAATTCTAATGAAAATACATTGATTTTTATCATTTGCATCGGAAACAACATTGTCCTATGTCTTTTCTTGGATCTAAATAATACGAAACCTCGCTTTATGATTCGAAGTTAAAATCCTCATATTTGGTGTAATAGTGACTTTTTCACGTTTTTCATGTAGTTTGATATTACGTATATATATTAATTTTTACCAATATTTCGATACTATTTCATGTAGTATGACGATATGTGATTTGGCCTTCAAATCTCAGAATTTCGCGTAATATTGCATTTTAAGCAAGTTTTCTTGCATTTTGTTTCGTACCAAAAATCATCGAATTTAGCAATATTTTGACGTTTATAATCCCTTTTTCCTTTATGTGATTTAAACAAAATATCATCGAATTAGGCAATATTTTGCCGTTTTTCCACGTTTTTGTGAATTTTCATTTTATTGGTATTAATTCGTTATATATACGATAAAAATGATGCAAACACATAATTGATTAGAAATTAACCTTAAATACGTCATTTTCAATTAACTATTTGTTTCTCGTTAAAATACAGAGTAAGATATTGAAAAGGGGAGAAGTTCTGTTTTTATTGCATATATCGAGGTTTCAGCCGGATTAGAGCGGTTTTACGTGTACATCTTCCATCGGTAATATAAACGGAAAATCAGGAACATTTTAGTTAATTCTAATGAAAAAGCACTGATTTTTATCATTTGTATTGGAAACAACATTGTCATATGTCTTTTCTTGAATCTTCTTAATATGAAAACCCGCTATATGATTTGAAGTTAAAATCCTCAAATATGGTAAAATATGGACTTTTTTCACGTTTTTCATGTAATGTGATTTTACGTAAATATATTCGTTTTTACCCAATATTTCGATACTACTGCATGTTTTCTCACGATATGTGATTTGGCCATCATATCTCAGAATTTCGCAAATTTTGCATTTTTAAGTAAGTTTCTTGCATTTTGTTTTGTACTAAAAATCATCGAATTTAGCAATATTTTGACGTTTATCATCCCCTTTTCCTTTATGTAATTTAAACAAAATATCATCGAATTAGGCAAAATTTTGCCGTTTTTCTACGTTTTTGTGAATTTTCAGTTTAGTGGTATTAATTCATTAAATATACGATAAAAATGATGCAAACACATACAAGATATTATGTGTTATTAGATTAGATAATAACCTTAAATACTTCATTTTCAATCATCTATTTGTTTCTCGTTAAAATACTGAGTGAGATATTGAAAAGGTTCGGTTTTTATTGCATAATTCGACGTTTCAGCCGGAATAGAGCGGTTTTACGTGTACATCTTCTATCGGTAATATAAACGGAAAATCAGGAACATTTTAGTTAATTCTAATGAAAATACATTGATTTTTATCATTTGTATCGGAAACAACATTGTCATATGTCTTTTCTTGGCTCTAAATAGTACGAAACCTCGCTTTATGATTTGAAGTTAAAATCCTCATATTTGGTGTAATACTGACTTTTTTCACGTTTTTCATGTAGTTTGATATTACGTATATATATATTCATTTTTACCAACATTTCGTTACTATTTCATGTAGTATGACGATATGTGATATGGCCTTCAAATCTCTGAATTTCGCATAATATTGCATTTTAAGCAAGTTTTCTTGCATTTTGTTTCGTACTAAAAATCATCGAATTTAGCAATATTTTGACGTTTATAATCTCCTTTTCCTTGATGCGATTTAAACAAAATATCGAATTAGGCAATATTTTGCCCTTTTTCCACGTTTTTGTGAATTTTCAGTTTATTGTCATTAATTAATTAAATATACGATAAAAATGATGCAAACACATAATTGATTAGATAATAACCTTAAATACTTCATTTTCAATCATCTATTTGTTTCTCGTTAAAATACTGAGTAAGATATTGAAAAGGGGAGAAATTCGGTTTTTATTGCATATATCGACGTTTCAGCCGGAATAGAGCGGTTTTACGTGTACATCTTCTATCGGTAATATAAACGGAAAATCAGGAACATTTTCGTTAATTCTAATGAAAACACATTGATTTTTATCATTTGTATTGGAAACAACATTGTCATATGTCTTTTCCTGAATCTTCTTAACACGAAACCTCGCTCTATGATTTGAAGTTAAAATCCTCATATATGGTAAAATAGTGACTTTTTTCACGTTTTTCATGTAGTGTGATTTTACGTAAATATTACTCGTTTTTACCAATATTTCTATACTACTTCATGTTTTCTCACGATATGTGATTTGGCAGTCATATCTCAGAATTTCGCAGATTTTCCATTTTTAAGCAAGTTTCTTGCATTTTGTTTTGTATAAAAAATCATCGAATTTAGCAATATTTTGACGTATATCATCCCCTTTTTCTTTATGTGATTTAAACAAAATATCATCGAATTAGGCAATATTTTGCCGTTTTTCCACGTTTTTGTGAATTTTCAGTTTATTGGTATTATTCATTAGGTATACCATAAAAATGATGCAAACACATAATTGATTAGATAATATTATATTTTTTTATTATTATTATTAGATAACCTTAAATACTTTATTTTCAATCATTTATTTGTTTCTCGTTAAAATACTGAGTAAGATATTGAAAAGGGGAGAAGTTCGGTTTTTATTGCATATATCGAGGTTTCAGCCGGATTAGAGCGGTTTTACGTGTACATATTCCATCGGTAATATAAACGGAAAATCAGGAACATTTTAGTTAATTCTAATGAAAAAGCACTGATTTTTATCATTTGTATTGGAAACAACGTTGTCATATGTCTTTTCTTGAATCTTCTTAATATGAAACCCCGCTCTATGATTTGAAGTTAAAATCCTCAAATATGGTAAAATATGGACTTTTTTCACGTTTTTCATGTAGTGTGATTTTACGTAAATATATTCGTTTTTACCCAATATTTCGATACTACTTCATGTTTTCTCACGATATGTGATTTGGCCATCATATCTCAGAATTTCGCAAATTTTGCATTTTTAAGTAAGTTTCTTGCATTTTGTTTTGTACTAAAAATTATCGAATTTAGCAATATTTTGACGTTTATCATCCCCTTTTCCTTTATGTAATTTAAACAAAATATCATCGAATTAGGCAATATTTTGCCGTTTTTCTACGTTTTTGTGAATTTTCAGTTTAGTGGTATTAATTCATTAAATATACGATAAAAATGATGCAAACACATACAAGATATTATGTGTTATTAGATTAGATAATAACCTTAAATACTTCATTTTCAATCATCTATTTGTTTCTCGTTAAAATACTGAGTGAGATATTGAAAAGGTTCGGTTTTTATTGCATAATTCGACGTTTCAGCCGGAATAGAGCGGTTTTACGTGTACATCTTCTATCGGTAATATAAACGGAAAATCAGGAACATTTTAGTTAATTCTAATGAAAATAAATTGATTTTTATCATTTGTATCGGAAACAACATTGTCATATGTCTTTTCTTGGATCTAAATAATACGAAACCTCGCTTTATGATTTGAAATTAAAATCCTCATATTTGGTGTAATACTGACTTTTTTCACGTTTTTCATGTAGTTTGATATTACGTATATATATTTATTTTTACCAATATTTCGTTACTATTTCATGTAGTATGACGATATGTGATTTTGTCTTCATATCTCAGAATTTCGCATAATATTGCATTTTAAGCAAGTTTATTTGCATTTTGTTTCGTACTAAAAATTTAGCAATATTTTGACGTTTATAATTCCCTTTTCCTTGATGTGATTTAAACAAAATATCGAATTAGGCAATATTTTGCCCCTTTTCCACGTTTTTGTGAATTTTCAGTTTATTGTCATTAATTAAATATATATACGATAAAAATGATGCAAACACATAATTGATTAGATAATATCCTTAAATACTTCATTTTCAATCATCTATTTGTTTCTCGTTAAAATACTGAGTAAGATATTGAAAAGGGGAGAAGTTCGGTTTTTATTGCATATATGGACGTTTCAGCCGGAATAGAGCGGTTTTACGTGTACATCTTCTATCGGTAATATAAACGGAAAATCAGGAACATTTTCGTTAATTCTAATGAAAACACATTGATTTTTATCATTTGTATTGGAAACAACATTGTCATATGTCTTTTCCTGAATCTTCTTAACACGAAACCTCGCTCTAAGATTTGAAGTTAAAATCCTCATATATGGTAAAATAGTGACTTTTTTCACGTTTTTCATGTAGTGTGATTTTACGTAAATATTACTCGTTTTTACCAATATTTCTATACTACTTTATGTTTTCTCACGATATGTGATTTGGCAGTCATATCTCAGAATTTCGCAAATTTTGCATTTTTAAGCAAGTTTCTTGCATTTTGTTTTGTATAAAAAATCATCGAATTTAGCAATATTTTGACGTATATCATCCCCTTTTTTTTATGTGATTTAAACAAAATATCATCGAATTATGCAATATTTTGCCGTTTTTCCACGTTTTTGTGAATTTTCAGTTTATTGGTATTATTCATTAGGTATACGATAAAAATGATGCAAACACATAATTGATTAGATAATATTATATTTTTTTTTTATTATTATTAGATAACCTTAAATACTTTATTTTCAATCATTTATTTGTTTCTCGTTAAAATACTGAGTAAGATATTGAAAAGGGGAGAAGTTCGGTTTTTATTGCATATATCGACGTTTCAACCGTTTTACGTGAACATCTTCCATCGGTAATATAAACGAAAAATCAGGAACATTTTAGTTAATTCTAATGAAAACACATTGATTTTTATCATTTGTATTGGAAACAACATTGTCATATGTTTTTTCTTGGATCTAAACAATATGAAACCTCGCTTTATGATTCGTAGTTAAAATCCTCAAATTTGGTATAATAGTGATTTTTTCACGTTTTTCATGTAGTTTGATATTACGTATATATATTAATTTTTACAAATATTTCGATACTATTTCATGTAAAAAATCACGATATGTGATTCAAATCTCAGAATTTCGCATAATATTGCATTTTAAGCAAGTTTTCTTGCATTTTGTTTCGTACTAAAAATCATCGAATTTAGCAATATTTTGACGTTTATCATCCCCTTTTCCTCTATGTGATTTAAACAAAATATCATCGAATTAGGCAATATTTTGCCGTTTTTCCACGTTTATGTGAATTTTCAGTTTATTGGTATTAATTCATTAAATATACGATAAAAATGATGCAAACTCATAATTGATTAGATAATAACCTTAAATACTTCATTTTCAATCATATATTTGTTTCTCGTTAAAATACTGAGTGAGATATTTAAAAAGGTTCGGTTTTTATTGCATATATCGACGTTTCAGCCGGAATAGAACGGTTTTACGTGTACATCTTCTATTGGTAATATAAACGAAAAATCAGGAACATTTTAGTTAATTCTAATGAAAATACATTGATTTTTATCATTTGCATCGGAAACAACATTGTCATATGTGTTTTCTTGGATCTAAATAATACGAAACCTCGCTTTATGATTCGAAGTTAAAATCCTCATATTTGGTGTAATAGTGACTTTTTCACGTTTTTCATGTAGTTTGATATTACGTATATATATTCATTTTTACCAATATTTCGATACTATTTCATGTAGTATGACGATTTGTGATTTGGCCTTCAAATCTCAGAATTTCGCGTAATATTGCATTTTAAGCAAGTTTTCTTGCATTTTGTTTCGTACCAAAAATCATCGAATTTAGCAATATTTTGACGTTTATAATCCCCTTTTCCTTTATGTGATTTAAACAAAATATCATCGAATTAGGCAATATTTTGCCGTTTTTCCACGTTTTTGTGAATTTTCAGTTTAGTGGTATTAATTCATTAAATATACGATAAAAATGATGCAAACACATAATTGATTAGAAATTAACCTTAAATACGTCATTTTCAATTAACTATTTGTTTCTCGTGAAAATACAGAGTAAGATATTGAAAAGGGGAGAAGTTCTGTTTTTATTGCATATATCGAGGTTTCAGCCGGATTAGAGCGGTTTTACGTGTACATATTCCATCAGTAATATAAACGGAAAATCAGGAACATTTTAGTTAATTCTAATGAAAAAGCACTGATTTTTATCATTTGTATTGGAAACAACATTGTCATATGTCTTTTCTTGAATCTTCTTAATATGAAACCCCGCTCTATGATTTGAAGTTAAAATCCTCAAATATGGTAAAATATGGACTTTTTTCACGTTTTTCATGTAGTGTGATATACGTAAATATATTCGTTTTTACCCAATATTTCGATACTACTTCATGTTTTCTCACGATATGTGATTTGGCCATCATATCTCAGAATTTCGCAAATTTTGCATTTTTAAGTAAGTTTCTTGCATTTTGTTTTGTACTAAAAATCATCGAATTTAGCAATAATTTGACGTTTATCATCCCCTTTTCCTTTATGTAATTTAAACAAAATATCATCGAATTAGGCAATATTTTGCCGTTTTTCTACGTTTTTGTGAATTTTCAGATTAGTGGTATTAATTCATTAAATATACGATAAAAATGATGCAAACACATACAAGATATTATGTGTTATTAGATTAGATAATAACCTTAAATACTTCATTTTCAATCATCTATTTGTTTCTCGTTAAAATACTGAGTGAGATATTGAAAAGGTTCGGTTTTTATTGCATAATTCGACGTTTCAGCCGGAATAGAGCGGTTTTACGTGTACATCTTCTATCGGTAATATAAACGGAAAATCAGGAACATTTTCGTTAATTCTAATGAAAACACATTGTTTTTTATCATTTGTATTGGAAACAACATTGTCATATGTCTTTTCCTGAATCTTCTTAACACGAAACCTCGCTCTATGATTTGAAGTTAAAATCCTCATATATGGTAAAATAGTGACTTTTTTCACGTTTTTCATGTAGTGTGATTTTACGTAAATATTACTCGTTTTTACCAATATTTCTATACTACTTCATGTTTTCTCACGATATGTGATTTGGCAGTCATATCTCAGAATTTCGCAAATTTTGCATTTTTAAGCAAGCTTCTTGCATTTTGTTTTGTATAAAAAATCATCGAATTTAGCAATATTTTGACGTATATCATCCCCTTTTTCTTTATGTGATTTAAACAAAATATCATCGAATTAGGCAATATTTTGCCGTTTTTCCACGTTTTTGTGAATTTTCAGTTTATTGGTATTATTCATTAAGTATACGATAAAAATGATGCAAACACATAATTGATTAGATAATATTATATTTTTTTTATTATTATTAGATAACCTTAAATACTTTATTTTCAATCATTTATTTGTTTCTCGTTAAAATACTGAGTAAGATATTGAAAAGGGGAGAAGTTCGGTTTTATTGCAGATATCGACGTTTCAACCGTTTTACGTGTACATCTTCCATCGGTAATATAAACGAAAAATCATTAACATTTTAGTTAATTCTAATGAAAACACATTGATTTTTATCATTTGTATTGGAAACAACATTGTCATATGTTTTTTCTTGGATCTAAACAATATGAAACCTCGCTTTATGATTCGTAGTTAAAATCCTCAAATTTGGTATAATAGTGACTTTTTTCACGTTTTTCATGTAGTTTGATATTACATATATATATTAATTTTTACAAATATTTCGATACTATTTCATGTAAAAAATCACGATATCGATACTATTTCATGTAAAAAATCACGATATCGATACTATTTCATGTAAAAAATCACGATATATAGCCTTCAAATCTCAGAATTTCGCAAAATATTGCATTTTAAGCAAATTTTCTTGCATTTTGTTTCGTACTAAAAATCATCGAATTTAGCAATATTTTGACGTTTATCATCCCCTTTTCCTTTATGTGATTTAAACAAAACATCATCGAATTAGGCAATATTTTGCCGTTTTTCCACGTTTATGTGAATTTTCAGTTTATTGGTATTAATTCATTAAATATACGATAAAAATGATGCAAACACATAATTGATTAGATAATAACCTTAAATACTTCATTTTCAATCATATATTTGTTTCTCGTAAAATACTGAGTGAGATATTTAAAAAGGTTCCGTTTTTATTGCATATATCGACGTTTCAGCCGGAATAGAGCGGTTTTACGTGTACATCTTCTATTGGTAATATAAACGGAAAATCAGGAACATTTTAGTTAATTCTAATGAAAATACATTGATTTTTATCATTTGTATCGGAAACAACATTGTCATATGTCTTTTCTTGGATCTAAATAATACGAAACCTCGCTTTATGATTCGAAGTTAAAATCCTCATATTTGGTGTAATAGTGACTTTTTCACGTTTTTCATGTAGTTTGATATTACGTATATATATTCATTTTTACCAATATTTCGAAACTATTTCATATAATATGACGATATGTGATTTGGCCTTCAAATCTCAGAATTTCGCGTAATATTGCATTTTAAGCAAGTTTTCTTGCATTTTGTTTCGTACCAAAAATCATCGAATTTAGCAATATTTTGACGTTTATAATCCCCTTTTCCTTTATGTGATTTAAACAAAATATCATCGAATTAGGCAATATTTTGCCGTTTTTCCACGTTTTTGTGAATTTTCATTTTATTGGTATTAATTCGTTATATATACGATAAAAATGATGCAAACACATAATTGATTAGAAATTAACCTTAAATACGTCATTTTCAATTAACTATTTGTTTCTCGTTAAAATACAGAGTAAGATATTGAAAAGGGGAGAAGTTCTGTTTTTATTGCATATATCGAGGTTTCAGCCGGATTAGAGCGGTTTTACGTGTACATCTTCCATCGGTAATATAAACGGAAAATCAGGAACATTTTAGTTAATTCTAATGAAAAAGCACTGATTTTTATCATTTGTATTGGAAACAACATTCTCATATGTCTTTTCTTGAAGTTTCCTAATATGAAACCCCGCTCTATGATTTGAAGTTAATATCCTCAAATATGGTAAAATATGGACTTTTTTCACGTTTTTCATGTAGTGTGATTTTACGTAAATATATTCGTTTTTACCCAATATTTCGATACTACTTCATGTTTTCTCACGATACATCATATCTCAGAATTTCGCAAATTTTGCATTTTAAAGTAAGTTTCTTGCATTTTGTTTTGTATTAAAAATCATCGAATTTAGCAATATTTTGACGTTTATCATCCCCTTTTCCTTTATGTAATTTAAAAAAAATATCATCGAATTAGGCAATATTTTGCCGTTTTTCTACGTTTTTGTGAATTTTCAGTTTAGTGGTATTAATTCATTAAATATACGATAAAAATGATGCAAACACATACAAGATATTATGTGTTATTAGATTAGATAATAACCTTAAATACTTAATTTTCAATCATCTATTTGTTTCTCGTTAAAATACTGAGTGAGATATTGAAAAGGTTTGGTTTTTATTGCATAATTCGACGTTTCAGCCGGAATAGAGCGGTTTTACGTGTATATCTTCTATCGGTAATATAAACGGAAAATCAGGAACATTTTAGTTAATTCTAATGAAAATACATTGATTTTTATCATTTGTATCGGAAACAACATTGTCATATGTCTTTTCTTGGATCTAAATAATACGAAACCTCGCTTTATGATTTGAAGTTAAAATCCTCATATTTGGTGTAATACTGACTTTTTTCACGTTTTTCATGTAGTTTGATATTACGTATATATATTCATTTTTACCAATATTTCGTTACTATTTCATGTAGTATGACGATATGTGATTTGGCCTTCAAATCTCAGAATTTCGTATAATATTGCATTTTAAGCAAGTTTTCTTGCATTTTGTTTCGTACTAAAAATCATCGAATTTAGCAATATTTTGACGTTTATAATCTCCTTTTCCTTGATGTGATTTAAAGAAAATATCGAATTAGGCAATATTTTGCCTTTTTTCCACGTTTTTCTGAATTTTCACTTTATTGTCATTAATAAATCGGTAATATAAACGGAAAATCAGGAACATTTTAGTTAATTCTAATGAAAATACATTGATTTTTATCTTTTGTATCGGAAACAACATTGTCATATGTCTTTTCTTGGATCTAAATAATACGAAACCTCGCTTTATGATTTGAAGTTAAAATCCTCATATTTGGTGTAATACTGCCTTTTTCACGTTTTTCATGTAGTTTGATATTACGTATATATATTCATTTTTACCAATATTTCGTTACTATTTCATGTAGTATGACGGTATGTGATTTGGCCTTCAAATCTCAGAATTTCGTATAATATTGCATTTTAAGCAAGTTTTCTTGCATTTTGTTTCGTACTAAAAATCATCGAATTTAGCAATATTTTGACGTTTATAATCCCCTTTTCCTTGATGTAATTTAAACAAAATATCGAATTAGGCAATATTTTGCCCTTTTTCCACGTTTTTGTGAATTTTCAGTTTATTGTCAATAATTAATTAAATATACGATAAAAATGATGCAAACACATAATTGATTAGATAATAACCTTAAATACTTCATTTTCAATCATCTATTTGTTTCTCGTTAAAATACTGAGTAAGATATTGAAAAGGGGAGAAGTTCGGTTTTTATTGCATATATCGACGTTTCAGCCGGAATAGAGCGGTTTTACGTGTACATCTTCTATCGGTAATAAATATGAAAATCAGGAACATTTTCGTTAATTCTAATGAAAACACATTGATTTTTATCATTTGTATTGGAAACAACATTGTCATATGTCTTTTCCTGAATCTTCTTAACACGAAACCTCGGTCTATGATTTGAAGTTAAAATCCTCAAATATGGTAAAATATGGACTTTTTTCACGTTGTTCATGTAGTGTGATTTTACGTAAATATATTCGTTTTTACCCAATATTTCGATACTACTTCATGTTTTCTCGCGATATGTGATTTGGCCGCCATATCTCAGAATTTCGCAAATTTTTGCATTTTAAGTAAGTTTCTTGCATTTTGTTTTGTACTAAAAATCATCGAATTTAGCAATATTTTGACGTTTATCATCCCCTTTTCCTTTATGTGATTTAAACAAAATATCATCGAATTAGGCAATATTTTGCCGTTTTTCTACGTTTTTGTGAATTTTCAGTTAAGTGGTATTAATTCATTAAATATACGATAAAAATGATGCAAACACATAATAGATATTATGTGTAATTAGGTTAGATAATAACCTTAAATACTTCATTTTCAATCATCTATTTGTTTCTCGTTAAAATACTGAGTAAGTAAGTCATTTGACTTTACCATATTTGAGGACTTCAACTTCAAATCATAGAGCGAGGTTTCGTATTAAGAAGATTCAAGTAAAGACATATGACAATGTTGTTTCCAATACAAATGATAAAAATCAATGCGTTTTCATTAGAATTAACGAAAATGTTCCTAATTTTCCGTTTATATTACCGATGGAAGATGTATACGTAAAACCGCTCTAATTCGGCTGAAACGTCGATATATGCAATAAAAACAGAACTTCTCCCCTTTTTAATATCTTACTCTGAAATTTTTTTGAGAAACAAATAGATAATTGCAAATGACGTATTTATGTTTAATTTTTAATCAATTATGTGTTTGCATCATTTTTATCGTATATAACGAATTAATACCAATAAACTGAAAATTCACAAAAACGTGGAAAAACGGCAAAATATTGCCTAAAATAGTATCGAAATATTGGTAAAAATGAATATATATACGTAATATCAAACTAAATGAAAAACGTGAAAAAGTCACTATTATACCAAATTTGGGGATTTTAACTTCGAATCATAGAGCGAGGTTTCGTATTATTTAGATCAAAAAAAAGACATATGACAATGTAGTTTCCGATACAAATGATAAAAATCAATGTGTTTTCATTAGAATTAACTAAAATGTTCCTGATTTTCCGTTTATATTACCGATAGAAGATGTACACGTAAAACCTATTCTGGCTGAAACGTCGATATATGCAATAAAAACCGAACCTTTTTAAATATCTCACTCAGTATTTTAACGAGAAACAAATAGATGATTGAAAATGAAGTATTTAAGGTTATTATCTAATCAATTATGTGTTTGCATCATTTTTATCGTATATTTATTGAATTAATACCTAGACTGAAAATTCACAAAAACGTGGAAAAACGGCAAAACATTGCCTAATTCGATGATATTTTGTTTAAATCACATAAAAGAAAAGGGCATGATAAACGTAAAAATATTGCTAAGTTCTATGATTTTTAGTACGAAACAAAATGCAAGAAAACTTGCTTAAAATGCAGTATTATGCAAAATTCTGAGATTTGAAGGCCAAATCACATATCGCGATTTTTTACATGAAATAGTATCGAAATATTGGTAAAAATGAATATATATACGTAATATCAAACTACATGAAAAACGTGAAAAAAGTCACTATTACACCAAATTTGAGGATTTTATCTACGAATCATAAAGCGAGGTTTCATATTGTTTAGATCCAAGAAAAAACATATGACAATGTTGTTTCCAATACAAATGATAAAAATCAATGTGTTTTCATTAGAATTAACTAAAATGTTCCTGATGTTTCGTTTATATTACCGATGGAAGATGTACACGTAAAACTGCTCTGTTCCGGTTGAAACGTCGATATACGCAATAAAAACCGAACTTCTCCCCTTTTCAATATCTTTCACAGTATTTTAACGAGAAACAAATAGATGATTGAAAATGAAGTATTTAAGGTTATAATCTAATCATATATGTGTTTGCATCATTTTTATCGTATATTTAATGAATTAATACCAATAAACTGAAAATTCACAAAAACGTGGAAAAACTGCAAAATATTAACTAATTCGATGATATTTTGTTTAAATCACATAAAGGAAAAGGGGATGATAAACGTCAAAATATTGCTAAATTCGATGATTTTTAGTACAAACCAAATGCAAGAAACTTACTTAAAAATGCAAAATTTGCGAAATTCTGAGATATGATGGCCAAATCACATATCGTGAGAAAACATGAAGTAGTATCGAAATATTGGAAAAAACGAATATATTTACGTAAAATCACACTTCATGAAAAACGTATAAAAAGTCACTACTTTACCATATTTGAGGATTTTAACTTCAAATCATAGAGCGAGGTTTCGTATTAAGAAGATTCAAGAAAAGACATATGACAATGTTGTTTCCAATACAAATGATAAAAATCAATGCGTTTTCATTAGAATTAACGAAAATGTTCCTAATTTTCCGTTTATATTACCGATGGAAGATGTATACGTAAAACCGCTCTAATTCGGCTGAAACGTCGATATATGCAATAAAAACAGAACTTCTCCCCTTTTCAATATCTTACTCTGTATTTTAACGAGAAACAGATAGTTGATTGAAAATGAAGTATTTAAGGTTAATTTCTAATCAATTATGTGTTTGCATCATTTTTATCGTATATTTAATGAATTAATACCTAGACTGAAAATTCACAAAAACGTGGAAAAACGGCAAAACATTGCCTAATTCGATGATATTTTGTTTAAATCACATAAAAGAAAAGGGGATGATAAACGTTAAAATATTGCTAAGTTCGATGATTTTTAGTACGAAACAAAATGCAAGAAAACTTGCTTAAAATGCAGTATTATGCAAAATTCTGAGATATGAAGGCCAAATCACATATCGCGATTTTTTACATGAAATAGTATCGAAATATTGGTAAAAATGAATATATATACGTAATATCAAACTACATGAAAAACGTGAAAAAAGTCACTATTACACCAAATTTGAGGATTTTATTTACGAATCATAAAGCGAGGTTTCATATTGTTTAGATCCACGAAAAAACATATGACAATGTTGTTTCCAATACAAATGATAAAAATCAATGTGTTTTCATTAGAATTAACTAAAATGTTCCTCATGTTTCGTTTATATTACCGATGGAAGATGTACACGTAAAACTGCTCTGTTCCGGTTGAAACGTCGATATTTGCAATAAAAACCGAACTTCTCCCCTTTTCAATATCTTACTCAGTATTTTAACGAGAAACAAATAGATGATTGAAAATGAAGTATTTAAGGTTATAATCTAATCATATATGTGTTTGCATCATTTTTATCGTATATTTAATGAATTAATACCAATAAACTGAAAATTCACAAAAACGTGGAAAAACGGCAAAATATTACCTAATTCGATAATATTTTGTTTAAATCACATATAGGAAAAGGGGATGGTAAACGTCAAAATATTGCTAAATTCGATGATTTTTATTACAAAACAAAATGCAAGAAACTTATTTAAAATGCAAAATTTGCGAAATTCTGAGATATGATGGCCAAATCACATATCGTGAGAAAACATGAAGTAGTATCGAAATATTGGGTAAAAACGAATATATTTACGTATAATCACACTACATGAAAAACGTGAAAAAAGTCCATATTTTACCATATTTGAGGATTTTAACTTCAAATCGTAGAGCGAAGTTTCATATTAAGAAGATTCAAGAAAAGACATATGACAATGTTGTTTCGAATACAAATGATAAAAATCAGTGCTTTTTCATTAGAATTAACTGAAATGTTCCTGATTTTCCGTTTATATTACCGATGGAAGATGTACACGTAAAACCGCTCTAATCCGGCTGAAACTTCGATATATGCAATAAAAACAGAACTTCTCCCCTTTTCAATATCTTACTCTGTATTTTAAAGAGAAACAAATAGTTGATTGAAAATGACGTATATAAGGTTAATTTCTAATCAATTATGTGTTTGCATCATTTTTATCGTATATATAATGAATTAATACCAATAAACCGAAAATTCACAAAAACGTGGAAAAACGACAAAATATTGACTAATTCGATGAAATTTTTTTTAAATCACATAAAGGAAAAGGGGATGATAAACGTCAAAATATTGCTAAATTCGATGATTTTTAGTACGAAGAAAAATGCAAGAAAACTTGCTTAAAATGCAATATTATGCGAAATTCTGAGATTTGAAGGCCAAATCACATATCGTGATGCTACATGAAATAGTAACGAAATATTGGTAAAAATGAATTATATACGTAATATCAAATACATGAAAAACGTAAAAAAAGTCACTATTATACCAAATTTGGGAATTTTAACTTCGAATCATAGAGCGAGGTTTCGTATTATTTAGATCCAAGAAAAGACATATGACAATGTTGTTTCCAATACAAATGATAAAAATCAATGTGTTTTCATTAGAATTAACTAAACTGTTCCTGATTTTCCGTTTATATTACCGATAGAAGATGTACACATAAAAAAGCTCTATTCCGGCTGAAACGTCGATATATGCAATAAAAACCGAACTTCTCCCCTTTTCAATATCTCACTCAGTATTTTAACGAGAAACAAATAGATGATTGAAAATGAAGTATTTAAGGTTATTATCTAATCAATTATGTGTTTGCATCATTTTTAACGTATATTTAATGAATTAATAACAATAAACTGAAAATTCACAAAAACGTGGAAAAACGGCAAAATATTGCCTAATTCGATGATATTTGGTTTAAATCACATAAAGGAAAAGGGGATGATAAACGTCAAAATATTGCTAAATTCGATGATTTTTAGTACGAAACAAAATGCAAGAAAACTTGCTTAAAATGCAATATTATGCGAAATTCTGAGATTTGAAGGCCAAATCACATATCGTGATACTACATGAAATAGTATCGAAATATTGGTAAAAATGAATATATATACGTAATATCAAACTACATGAAAAACGTGAAAAAAGTCACTATTATACCAAATTTGAGGCTTTAAACTTCGAATCATAAAGCGAGGTTTCGTATTATTTAGATCCAAGAAAAGACATATGACAATGTTGTTTCCGATACAAATGATAAAAATCAATGCGTTTTCATTAGAATTACCGAAAATGTTCCTGATTTTTCGTTTATATTACCGATGGAAGATGTACACGTAAAACCGCTCTATTCCGGTTGAAACGTCGATATATGCAATGAAAACCGAACTTCTCCCCTTTTCAATATCTTACTCAGTATTTTAACGAGAAACAAATAGATGATTGAAAATAAAGTATTTAAGGTTATTATCTAATCAATTATGTGTTTGCATCATTTTTATCGTACACTTAATGAATAATACCAATAAAATGAAAATTCACAAAAACGTGGAAAAACGACAAAATATTGACTAATTCGATGAATTTTTTTTTAAATCACATAAAGGAAAAGGGGATGATAAACGTCAAAATATTGCTAAATTCGATGATTTTTAGTACGAAGCAAAATGCAAGAAAACTTGCTTAAAATGCAATATTATGCGAAAATAAACTGAAAAAAAACAATAAACTGAAAATTCACAAAAACGTGGAAAAACGACAAAATATTGACTAATTCGATGAAATTTTGTTTAAATCACATAAAGGAAAAGGGGATGATAAACGTCAAAATATTGCTAAATTCGATGATTTTTAGTACGAAGCAAAATGCAAGAAAACTTGCTTAAAATGCAATATTATGCGAAATTCTGAGATTTGAAGGCCAAATCACATATCGTGATGCTACATGAAACAATAACGAAATATTGGTAAAAATGAATATATATACGTAATATCAAATACATGAAAAACGTAAAAAAAGTCTCCATTATACCAAATTTGGGAATTTTAACTTCGAATCATAGAGCGAGGTTTCGTATTATTTAGATCCAAGAAAAGACATATGACAATGTTGTTTCCAATACAAATGATAAAAATCAATGTGTTTTCATTAGAATTAACTAAACTGTTCCTGATTTTCCGTTTATATTACCGATAGAAGATGTACACATAAAAAAGCTCTATTCCGGCTGAAACGTCGATATATGCAATAAAAACCGAACTTCTCCCCTTTTCAATATCTCACTCAGTATTTTAACGAGAAACAAATAGATGATTGAAAATGAAGTATTTAAGGTTATTATCTAATCAATTATGTGTTTGCATCATTTTTAACGTATATTTAATGAATTAATAACAATAAACTGAAAATTCACAAAAACGTGGAAAAACGGCAAAATATTGCCTAATTCGATGATATTTGGTTTAAATCACATAAAGGAAAAGGGGATGATAAACGTCAAAATATTGCTAAATTCGGTGATTTTTAGTACGAAACAAAATGCAAGAAAACTTGCTTAAAATGCAATATTATGCGAAATTCTGAGATTTGAAGGCCAGATCACATATCGTGATACTACATGAAATAGTATCGACTATTGGTAAAAATGAATATATATACGTAATATCAAACTACATGAAAAACGTGAAAAAGTCACTATTATACCAAATTTGAGGATTTAAACTTCGAATCATAAAGCGAGGTTTCGTATTATTTAGATCCAAGAAAAGACATATGACAATATTGTTTCCGATACAAATGATAAAAATCAATGTGTTTTCATTAGAATTAACTAAAATGTTCCTGATTTTCCGTTTATATTACCGATGGAAGATGTACCCGTAAAAACCGCTCTATTCCGGCTGACACGTCGATATATGCAATAAAAACCGAACTTCTCCCCTTTTCAATATCTTACTCAGTATTTTAACGAGAAACAAATAGATGATTGAAAATGAAGTATTTAAGGTTATAATCTAATCATATATGTGTTTGCATCATTTTTATCGTATATTTAATGAATTAATACCAATAAACTGAAAATTCACAAAAACGTGGAAAAACTGCAAAATATTAACTAATTCGATGATATTTTGTTTAAATCACATAAAGGAAAAGGGGATGATAAACGTCAAAATATTGCTAAATTCGATGATTTTTAGTACAAAACAAAATGCAAGAAACTTACTTAAAAATGCAAAATTTGCGAAATTCTGAGATATGATGGCCAAATCACATATCGTGAGAAAATATGAAGTAGTATCGAAATATTGATAAAAATGAATATATTTACGTATAATCACACTACATGAAAAACGTATAAAAAGTCACTACTTTACCATATTTGAGGATTTTAACTTCAAATCATAGAGCGAGGTTTCGTATTAAGAAGATTCAAGAAAAGACATATGACAATGTTGTTTTTCAATACAAATGATAAAAATCAATGCGTTTTCATTAGAATTAACGAAAATGTTCCTAATTTTCCGTTTATATTACCGATTTAAGATGTTTACGTAAAACCGCTCTAATTCGGCTGAAACGTCGATATATGCAATAAAAACAGAACTTCTCCCCTTTTCAATATCTTACTCTGTATTTTAACGAGAAACAAATAGTGGATTGAAAATGAAGTATTTAAGGTTAATTTCTAATCAATTATTTGTTTGCATCATTTTTATCGTATATTTAATGAATTAATACCAATAAACTGAAAATTCACAAAAACATGGAAAAACGGCAAAATATTGACTAATTCGATGATATTTGTTTTAAATCACATAATGAAAATGGGGATGATAAACGTCAAAAATATTACTAAATTCGATGATTTTTAGTACGAAACAAAATGCAAGAAAACTTGCTTAAAATGCAATATTATGCGAACTTCTGAGATTTGAAGGCCAAATCACATATAGTACTACTACATGAAATAGTATCGAAATATTTGTAAAAATGAATATATATACTGTGACGGTGTTCCCCCCCTTATAATTCTCCCACGCCTGCAGTAAGAGTCATGTCTACTTTTCCCAAGCGTTCTCTACGGTGCAGGCTACAATTCGATATATGAGAGAGAGTGGAGTGTTCTCGGAGAGCCGAGAAATTTGTGAAATAGTAATATTTTGGCCTGTGGTATAGGCCCTTTAGGGAGCCAAGATGGCGCTTGCCTCCCTGATTTCCCGCTAAAATCGTGTGACGTCAGTGGCACCGGATTGGTCACCGACAGCAATGTGGCACCGGGAGCCAATGAAAACCTCCCGTGGCGAAAGTGACGTCACGAAGGAAGGGGGTCCGGCCCGCGAGCCGGGCTGGCGCCAGCAGTCAGACACGACACGTCAAAGAGGTCGGACGTGCGACGATTGGTCCTGTCAGTTTGACAGTTGTTTCCCGCTCCCGTGGATTTACGCGTCACCTAAAGTCAGCCAGTACTCTGAGAGGTCTTCCCTAGTTCATGTGTTGAACCAGAGAGGGAATTGACGGTTATTTGAGCAACAAGTGCTCCAGTCAGGTACTGTGCCAGAAGCAGTGAAGCCGTGCAGTGACGTAGGTGACGTCTGTGGCAGTTCACCAGTTCGTGACAGCGTAGTGGCTGACAGAGCCACTGGGTAGCTGAGGAAGGAGAGGACTATTTGGGGAATCTGGACGACTGTAGCTGAGACGTAGGCGGCAGCCGTTGAGGGGAGAAGACGACGGCCAGGAGACCGACTCCAACCTTCAAGAAGTCAAGAAGGAGGACGGACCTGCAGTGAAGAGGCACGGAGACGACGCGCTAAACGGTGGGACGACGAGAGGCTCTGGTAGGACACGACGACGTGTGTGTGGGGGCGTTCCCGACACGAGGACCAGGAGCTACATCTCGACTCTCATCGGAGGATAGGTTGAAGTAGGTGTTTCTAGTTCCCTCCCCATTCCCCTTTAGTTAGCTATATTATTCGGCTATATTATCTAGCCTGAGGATTTTATATGTCGTGAGCAAGTCTCACCCATGGCACGGTGAAGCACCAGTGTGCGAGACAGTACTATCAAGAGTACTTGTACTATTCATGTTTATTATTGGTGTGTACAGGCACCAGGAACAAGTGATAAATTTACTGTGTTGTGTATATCTTTCTATAGATTTTGATATGAACATATAGTGGTAAATTATATATAATATTATGCCAGTATTTGGAAGTTAGGCTGTGTGCCCAGAAATCATTTATTTTCCATGTATTGATATTTGATGTATCTACATTATATATGCTATGTTCATGCAGTGATTAGTCATTTGTGAATACAGTGAATTATTGCGTTATCGCCCACGAGAGAAAGTACTGAAAATTCCAGTGTTAATAGTTCATAATATATTGTTGAGTGAAGAACAATGTAAAGCCATTACATTGAGTCATTATAGCATTGATTGTAGAAAAGACTGTTTGAGCCTGAGTATAGTGTAACTAAGTGATATATGCTATTGTGCCAATATCGAGTGTGCCAGTTTATAGTAATATTGGAAAACTTAAAGAAACGGCGCGCGTAAATCTGAAAACAAGCAATAAGCTTTCGCGCGCGGAGGCCAGGCGATCAGCTGTTCTTGACATTTGACAAGGAGGGCAGGTGTTGCCACTTAGTGGTCGCATACTAACCGTGGGAATTACCGGCCGCGTCAGGATCAGTTGGTTTATTTGTTATTGTTTGGCCTTGTTACATCTTACATACATTTTAAGTAAAATACAAAATTACCATTGTGTTTTTATCATCTCCTCCATTGATCTTGTGGCTATATTATACTGAAAGCATAGAGTGACAACAGTAAGTGCCTGCCTGGATTCCTGATCTATTGAGTGTGACCTTGCCAAGGCTACCATTGACTCCACCAGTCCACTGAGGTGTTACTGGCCACCTAAAACACCAGTTGGCGACCTTGTGGTTAACCGTAGAGCCCGATTGTTGGGGAGGGCACATGACAATCAAGTGAACGAGTCGTGTTCTCACTCTTTCTTAATCAGAGGCCGTTAAGATTGACTGGGAGACTCTCCTGGCGTGCAGTGGCGTCGTGAGGATCGAGTGAAGACCCGCAGGGCTACGGTGAGTGACCTTGAGCATAACTATTGCTCACCCCAGAGTAAGGGTAGAGAGGTGAAACCCCAACATTGGCGACCGTGACAGGACATCGATCGGAGTAAAGGTTGCAGTGGTACTTGGCAGTGGTGTTAGAGATCAGGTGCGGGTTATCACTTATAGCACAAGATGGAGGATGATAAAGTGACGAGGTTTATTGACTCTAGAGATGAACAGGTGCTGGAAGAGTGCACCAAGGCACAGCTACAGGTAATAGCGAATCATTTCGGAATAAAGCTGAAATCTGCCAGAGTGGCAGAAAGAAGACTAGAGATAATGGCTCAGCTCAGGGCTCGAGACGAAGCTTTGGGGGAGGAACGGCCCCAAACACCTGCCAGTGAGGGTGAACACCTGAGTATTGGTGGAAGCAGCAGGGGATCCAGCGGCAGCAGGCACAGCATTAAGCTGGAATTAATGAAGTTGCAGCTGGAAGCACAGCAGCGTAAAGAAGAGCGAGAAACAGAAGCGCAGCTGAGGAGAGAAGAGGCACAGCAGCGCAAGGAAGAGCGAAAAGCAGAAGCGCAGCTGAGGAGAGAAGAAGCACAGCAGCGCAAAGAAGAACAAGAGCGAGAAGCACAGCTACGTAAAGAAGAACAAGAGCGAGAAGCACAGCTACGTAAAGAAGAACAAGAGCGAGAAGCACAGATGAAGCGTGAGGAGCGAGAAGCACAGATGAAGCGTGAGGAGCGAGAAGCACTGATGCAGCGTGAGGAGCGAGAAGCACAGATGCAGCATGAGGAGCGAGAAGCACAGCTACGCAGGGAAGAACACGAGCGAGAAGTTAGGCTGAGACAAAGGGAAATAGAAGCCAACAAGGAGGTAGAGCTGAAGCGAGCTGAATTAGGACTCGGTATACCTGCTCCGCCGCCACAGGAAGACCGACGAGTGAGGGAACGAGACCTGCCGGTCTATGTGCCTAGTGAAGCCGAAAGTTTCTTCGATCACTTTGAGAGAGTTGCTGCTATGAAGAGGTGGCCGAGGGCGGAGTGGGCGGAGTTGGTCCAAGGGAGACTCACAGGTGAAGCTCGTGAAGCCTTCACTATGCTCGACTTCCAAGAATGCACCAACTACGATGCGGTAAAACGAGCTGTGCTCCATTCCTTTAAGCTCACGCCAGAGTGTTACAGAAAGAGGTTTAGAGAATGTACCCGGTCGCCAGGAAAATCGTATGCGGAGACGGCGAGGGACATGGAAAGAAAGTTCCTTAAGTGGATGGACTCTGAAGAAGCGGGGTCGGCCGAAGAAATCAAGGAACTAATGGTCATGGAAAAGTTTATGTCCGTGCTCCCTCCTGAGATCAGGATGAGGGTAAAGGAGGCGGACATAAAGAACCTGAGGGCCGCAGCCGACCGAGCCGACATGTTAGAAGAAGCCCTACGCCCACGCCGAGAGGGACAGCACCGACCATCCGTATACGTCGGAAACGATAGGAATTATAGAAGGACGGATGGATGGAGGACAGGAGCGAGTTCTCCCAAGTCCCACCTCTCAAGTTGGAACACCCGAGGATCAAAAGGTACTGTAGAGCCGATAGAGGAGAACCAAGCTGAGAGCTCGGGAGTTGTTACTGCAACGAAGGAAACAACAAGTGGTGCGGGAAAGACACAGGGTGCGACGGCCTCTGGAGGCAGTGCTAAGGCGAGCGGTGGTGGATGGTCTCCGCCGAGGGTCCGCTGCTACAACTGCGGAATACCCGGACACGTCGCGCGGGAATGCAGACGCTTTAAGCAGCGGGGACACGTTGCTTTAGTGGTGTTCGAGGACCAGAGGGCCGAGGGAGTGCGGGATGAACCCGTGCTGAATGGGGAGAAGAAAGTTCACCCATTCATGTGTCAAGGAACCGTAAGGATGGGGGTCGCAGACCCCATCCCCGTGAAGATGCTAAGAGACACCGGGGCTGACTTCACCCTGGTGAGTGAAACCCTGTTCCCCGAGGGTTACAAGAGTACCAGTGTGGGGGTGGCAAGTGTGACCACTGTGGGAGGCCCAGTGAGGATGCCCCTACACCAGGTAACTTTGGATTCCGATTATGGCTGCCAGACCCTAGTGGTGGGAGTCTGTACATCAATGCCCAAGATGGAGGCACAGGTCATCTTGGGGAACGATGCGTGTGGAGGATATGTCCTCCCGCATCTCGTGAAGGGCGAAGAGTGCCTAGAACAATACAAGGAGACAGGCGAAGAGTTGAACGCCTGTGGGGACGAGAAGGGAATCGCACCGGTGGCGATCCCAGTTTGTACTGTGACACCAAGACAACGCGAAGAACCAGGAGGTGGCGGATCTGATGGGGCTGAGGAGACGACTGACAGCCTGGGAACAGATCACCTCTGTGTAGGACCCAGAGAACGATTGGAGGGCGAGAGTAGCCTGAATGGTGAGTTGCAGGTGACCCTCACCAGTTCTCCAGGGGTAAACCGCACTCGTCTCGGAGAGTTACAACAGGAGGAGTTCCCCGAATTGGTTAGTGAGGCCGAAGGAGGACGTGTGGGTCCTGAGAAGGCTTACTTTCCATTTATCTATATTATATATGCCATGTTATCCATGATGAAGGAACGATGGACACCAGGAGCGACCGTGGGAACGGTGGCTAAATATGTCCAGAAGTTCAAAGAACGTCTCACTCGAGCGAAGGAACTGGCTGGGAAACACCTGAAGGAGGCGCAGCGTAAGATGTCGGAGTGGTACGACAGGAGAGCTGCGCAGAGGGATTTTCAGGTCGGATCCCAAGTAATGGTTGTGTTTCCAGGTAAAGGTAAGGTGACCAAGACGCGGTTCAAGAGACCATACCAAGTGCTGCGACGGTTGGGTCCAGTGTCGTACGAGATTGGGAAGCCGGACAAACCCCGAAAGAAACAGGTGTGTCACGTAGACCACCTAAAACCTTTCTTCACTGTGGAAGGAAGAGCCGCCAGGCAGGACGGAACGAGTATCCGAGAACCCCAGCGGAAGACGGTTCTGTGTGTACGGGGGGACCGAGAACTCCCGGAGGACGAAAGAAAGAGGTCCAGGGCGGACGGCACCAGTCTCACCAGCACTGAGAGTCTGACAAGGATCGAGGTCAAGCACATCAAGGGGAAGGACAACGTGGTAGCGGATGCCCTATCCCGCATACACTAACCAGACATGACTCTTATTTTAAGGGGAGGGGTATGTGACGGTGTTCCCCCCCTTATAATTCTCCCACGCCTGCAGTAAGAGTCATGTCTACTTTTCCCAAGCGTTCTCTACGGTGCAGGCTACAATTCGATATATGGGAGAGAGTGGAGTGTTCTCGGAGAGCCGAGAAATTTGTGAAATAGTAATATTTTGGCCTGTGGTATAGGCCCTTTAGGGAGCCAAGATGGCGCTTGCCTCCCTGATTTCCCGCTAAAATCGTGTGACGTCAGTGGCACCGGATTGGTCACCGACAGCAATGTGGCACCGGGAGCCAATGAAAACCTCCCGTGGCGAAAGTGACGTCACGAAGGAAGGGGGTCCGGCCCGCGAGCCGGGCTGGCGCCAGCAGTCAGACACGACACGTCAAAGAGGTCGGACGTGCGACGATTGGTCCTGTCAGTTTGACAGTTGTTTCCCGCTCCCGTGGATTTACGCGTCACCTAAAGTCAGCCAGTACTCTGAGAGGTCTTCCCTAGTTCATGTGTTGAACCAGAGAGGGAATTGACGGTTATTTGAGCAACAAGTGCTCCAGTCAGGTACTGTGCCAGAAGCAGTGAAGCCGTGCAGTGACGTAGGTGACGTCTGTGGCAGTTCACCAGTTCGTGACAGCGTAGTGGCTGACAGAGCCACTGGGTAGCTGAGGAAGGAGAGGACTATTTGGGGAATCCGGACGACTGTAGCTGAGACGTAGGCGGCAGCCGTTGAGGGGAGAAGACGACGGCCAGGAGACCGACTCCAACCTTCAAGAAGTCAAGAAGGAGGACGGACCTGCAGTGAAGAGGCACGGAGACGACGCGCTAAACGGTGGGACGACGAGAGGCTCTGGTAGGACACGACGACGTGTGTGTGGGGGCGTTCCCGACACGAGGACCAGGAGCTACATCTCGACTCTCATCGGAGGATAGGTTGAAGTAGGTGTTTCTAGTTCCCTCCCCATTCCCCTTTAGTTAGCTATATTATTCGGCTATATTATCTAGCCTGAGGATTTTATATGTCGTGAGCAAGTCTCACCCATGGCACGGTGAAGCACCAGTGTGCGAGACAGTACTATCAAGAGTACTTGTACTATTCATGTTTATTATTGGTGTGTACAGGCACCAGGAACAAGTGATAAATTTACTGTGTTGTGTATATCTTTCTATAGATTTTGATATGAACATATAGTGGTAAATTATATATAATATTATGCCAGTATTTGGAAGTTAGGCTGTGTGCCCAGAAATCATTTATTTTCCATGTATTGATATTTGATGTATCTACATTATATATGCTATGTTCATGCAGTGATTAGTCATTTGTGAATACAGTGAATTATTGCGTTATCGCCCACGAGAGAAAGTACTGAAAATTCCAGTGTTAATAGTTCATAATATATTGTTGAGTGAAGAACAATGTAAAGCCATTACATTGAGTCATTATAGCATTGATTGTAGAAAAGACTGTTTGAGCCTGAGTATAGTGTAACTAAGTGATATATGCTATTGTGCCAATATCGAGTGTGCCAGTTTATAGTAATATTGGAAAACTTAAAGAAACGGCGTGCGTAAATCTGAAAACAAGCAATAAGCTTTCGCGCGCGGAGGCCAGGCGATCAGCTGTTCTTGACATTTGACAAGGAGGGCAGGTGTTGCCACTTAGTGGTCGCATACTAACCGTGGGAATTACCGGCCGCGTCAGGATCAGTTGGTTTATTTGTTATTGTTTGGCCTTGTGACATCTTACATACATTTTAAATAAAATACAAAATTACCATTGTGTTTTTATCATCTCCTCCATTGATCTTGTGGCTATATTATACTGAAAGCATAGAGTGACAACAGTAAGTGCCTGCCTGGATTCCTGATCTATTGAGTGTGACCTTGCCATTGACTCCACCAGTCCACTGAGGTGTTACTGGCCACCTAAAACACCAGTTGGCGACCTTGTGGTTAACCGTAGAGCCCGATTGTTGGGGAGGGCACATGACAATCAAGTGAACGAGTCGTGTTCTCACTCTTTCTTAATAAGAGGCCGTTAAGATTGACTGGGAGACTCTCCTCGCGTGCAGTGGCGCCGTGAGGATCGAGTGAAGACCCGCAGGGCTACGGTGAGTGACCTTGAGCATAACTATTGCTCACCCCAGAGTAAGGGTAGAGAGGTGAAACCCCAACAGTACGTAATATCAAACTAAATGAAAAACGTGAAAAAAGTCACTATTATACCAAATTTGGGGATTTTAACTTCGAATCATAGAGCGAGGTTTCGTATTATTTAGATCCAAAAAAAGACATATGACAATGTAGTTTCCGATACAAATGATAAAAATCAATATGTTTTCATTAGAATTAACTAAAATGTTCCTGATTTTCCGTTTATATTACCGATAGAAGATGTACACGTAAAACCGCTCTATTCCGGCTGAAACGTCGATATATGCAATAAAAACCGAACCTTTTTAAATATCTCACTCAGTATTTTAACGAGAAACAAATAGATGATTGAAAATGAAGTATTTAAGGTTATTATCTAATCAATTATGTGTTTGCATCATTTTTATCGTATATTTAATGAATTAATACCTAGACTGAAAATTCACAAAAACGTGGAAAAACGGCAAAACATTGCCTAATTCGATGATATTTTGTTTAAATCACATAAAAGAAAAGGGGATGATAAACGTTAAAATATTGCTAAGTTCGATGATTTTTAGTACGAAACAAAATGCAAGAAATCTTGCTTAAAATGCAGTATTATGCAAAATTCTGAGATTTGAAGGCCAAATCACATATCGCGATTTTTTACATCAAATAATATCGAAATATTGGTAAAAATGAATATGTATACGTAATATCAAACTACATGAAAAACGTGAAAAAAGTCACTATTACACCAAATTTGAGGATTTTATCTACGAATCATAAAGCGAATTTACATATTGTTTAGATCCAAGAAAAAACATATGACAATGTTGTTTCCAATACAAATGATAAAAATCAATGTGTTTTCATTAGAATTAACTAAAATGTTCCTGATGTTTCGTTTATATTACCGATGGAAGATGTACACGTAAAACTGCTCTGTTCCGGTTGAAACGTCGATATACGCAATAAAAACCTAACTTCTCCCCTTTTCAATATCTTTCTCAGTATTTTAACGAGAAACAAATAGATGATTGAAAATGAAGTATTTAAGGTTATTATCTAATCAATTATGTGTTTGCATCATTTTTATCGTATATTTAATGAATTAATACCAATAAACTGAAAATTCACAAAAACGTGGAAAAACGGCAAAATATTACCTAATTCGATAATATTTTGTTTAAATCACATAAGAGAAAAGGGGATGATAAACGTCAAAATATTGCTAAATTCGATGATTTTTATTACAAAACAAAATGCAAGAAACTTATTTAAAATGCAAAATTTGCGAAATTCTGAGATATGATGGCCAAATCACATATCGTGAGAAAACATGAAGTAGTATCGAAATATTGGGTAAAAACGAATATATTTACGTATAATCACACTACATGAAAAACGTGAAAAAAGTCCATATTTTACCATATTTGAGGATTTTAACTTCAAATCGTAGAGCGAAGTTTCATATTAAGAAGATTCAAGAAAAGACATATGACAAAGTTGTTTCCAATACAAATGATAAAAATCAGTGCTTTTTCATTAGAATTAACTGAAATGTTCCTGATTTTCCGTTTATATTACCGATGGAAGATGTAAGCGTAAAACCGCTCTAATCCGGCTGAAACTTCGATATATGCAATAAAAACAGAACTTCTCCCCTTTTCAATATCTTACTCTGTATTTTAAAGAGAAACAAATAGTTGATTGAAAATGATGTATTTAAGGTTAATTTCTAATCAATTATGTGTTTTCATCATTTTTATCGTATATATAATGAATTAATACCAATAAACTGAAAATTCACAAAAACGTGGAAAAACGACAAAATATTGACTAATTCGATGAAATTTTTTTTAAATCACATAAAGGAAAAGGGGATGATAAACGTCAAAATATTGCTAAATTCGATGATTTTTAGTACGAAGCAAAATGCAAGAAAACTTGCTTAAAATGCAATATTATTCGAAAATAAACTGAAAAAAACAATAAACTGAAAATTCACAAAAACGTGGAAAAACGACAAAATATTGACTAATTCGATGAAATTTTGTTTAAATCACATAAAGGAAAAGAGGATGATTAACGTCAAAATATTGCTAAATTCGATGATTTTTAGTACGAAGCAAAATGCAAGAAAACTTGCTTAAAATGCAATATTATGCGAAATTCTGAGATTTGAAGGCCAAATCACCTATCGTGATGCTACATGAAATAGTAACGAAATATTGGTAAAAATGAATATATATACGTAATATCAAATACATGAAAAACGTAAAAAAAGTCACTATTATACCAAATTTGGGAATTTTAACTTCGAATCATAGAGCGAGGTTTCGTATTATTTAGATCCAAGAAAAGACATATGACAATGTTGTTTCCAATACAAATGATAAAAATCAATGTGTTTTCATTAGAATTAACTAAACTGTTCCTGATTTTCCGTTTATATTACCGATAGAAGATGTACACATAAAAAAGCTCTATTTCGGCTGAAACGTCGATATATGCAATAAAAACCGAACTTCTCCCCTTTTCAATATCTCAAACAGTATTTTAACGAGAAACAAATAGATGATTGAAAATGAAGTATTTAAGGTTATTATCTAATCAATTATGTGTTTGCATCATTTTTAATGTATATTTAATGAATTAATAACAATAACCTGAAAATTCACAAAAACGTGGAAAAACGGCAAAATATTGCCTAATTCGATGATATTTTGTTTAAATCACATAAAGGAAAAGGGGATGATAAACGTCAAAATATTGCTAAATTCGATGATTTTTAGTACGAAACAAAATGCAAGAAAACTTGCTTAAAATGCAATATTATGCGAAATTCTGAGATTTGAAGGCCAAATCACATATCGTGATACTACATGAAATAGTATCGAAATATTGGTAAAAATGAATATATATACGTAATATCAAACTACATGAAAAACGTGAAAAAGTCACTATTATACCAAATTTGAGGATTTAAACTTCGAATCATAAAGCGAGGTTTCGTATTATTTAGATCCAAGAAAAGACATATGACAATGTTGTTTCCGATACAAATGATAAAAATCAATGTGTTTTCATTAGAGATAACTAAAATGTTCCTGATTTTCCGTTTATATTACCGATTGAAGATGTACACGTAAAACCGCTCTAATCCTGCTGAAACGTCGATATATGCAATAAAAACAGAACTTCTCTCCTTTTCAATATCTTACTCTGTATTTTAACGAGAAACAAATAGTTGATTGCAAATAAAGTATTTAAGGTTAATTTCTAATCAATTATGTGTTTGCATCATTTTTATCGTATATTTAATGAAATATTAACAATAAACTGAAAATTCACAAAAACGTTGAAAAACGGCAAAATATTGCCTAATTCGATTATATTTTGTTTAAATCACATAAAGAAAAAGGGGATGATAAACGTCAAAATATTGCTAAATTCGATGATTTTTAGTACGAAACAAAATGCAAGAAAACTTGCTTAAAATGCAATATTATTCGAAATTCTGAGATTTGAAGGCCAAATCACATATCGTGATACTACATGAAATAGTATCGAAATATAGGTAAAAATGAATATATATACGTAATATCAAAGTATATGAAAAACGTGAAAAAAGTCACTATTATACCAAATTTGAGGATTTTAACTTCGAATCATAAAGCGAGGTTTCGTATTATTTAGATCCAAGAAAAGACATATGACAATGTAGTTTCCGATACAAATGGTAAAATTCAATGTGTTTTCATTAGAATTAACTAAAATGTTCCTGATTTTCCGTTTATATTACCGATGGAAGATGTACACGTATAACCGCTCTTTTACGGCTGAAACGTCGATATTTGCAATAAAAACAGAACTTCTCCCCTTTTCAATATCTTACTCAGTATTTTAACGAGAAATAAATAGTTGATTGCAAATGAAGTATTTAAGGTAAATTTCTAATCATATATGTGTTTGCATCATTTGTATCGTATATTTATTGAATTAATACCAATAAACTGAAAATTCACAAAAACATGGAAAAACGGCAAAATATTGCCTAATTCGTTGATATTTTGATTAAATCACATAAAGGAAACGGGGATGATAAACGTCAAAATATTGCTAAATTCGATGATTTTTAGTACGGATCAAAATGCAAGAAACTTGCTTAAAAATGCAATATTATGCGAAATTCTGAGATTTGAAGGCCAAATCACATATCGTGATACTACATGAAATAGTATCGAAATATTGGTAAAAATGAATATATATACGGAATATCAAACTAAATGAAAAACGTGAAAAAAGTCACTATTATACCAAATTTGAGGATTTAAACTTCGAATCATAAAGCGAGGTTTCGTATTATTTAGATCCAAGAAAAGACATATGACAATGTTGTTTCCGATACAAATGATAAAAATCAATGTGTTTTCATTAGAATTAACTAAAATGTTCCTGATTTTCCGTTTATATTACCGATGGAAGATGTACACGTATAATCGCTCTATTCCGGCTGAAACGTCGATATATGCAATCAAAACCGAACTTCTCCCCTTTGCAATATCTTACTCAGTATTTTAACGAGAAAGAAATAGATGATTGTAAATGAAGTATGTAAGGTTATTATCTAATCAATTATGTGTTTGCATCATTTTTATCGTATATTTAATGAATTAATACCAATAAACTGAAAATTCACAAAAACGTGGAAAAATGGCAAAATATTGCCTAATTCGATGATATTTTGTTTAAATCACATAAAGGAAAAGGGGATGATAAACGTCAAAATATTGCTAAATTCGATGATTTTTAGTACGAAACAAAATGCAAGAAAACTTGCTTAAAATGCAATATTATTCGAAATTCTGAGATTTGAAGGCCAAATCACATATCGTGATACTACATGAAATAGTATCGAAATATTGGTATAAATTAATATATATACAATATATATCAAACTACATGAAAACGTGAAAAAAGTCACTATTATACCAAATTTGAGGATTTAAACTTCTAATCATAAAGCGAGGTTTCGTTTATTTAGATCCAAGAAAAGACATATGACAAGGTTGTTTCCGGTGTGGTAGTAGTGGTGTTCTAATTGTGGTGCGGTAGGAGTGGTGTTTTAGTTATGGTGTGGTAGTCGTAGGGTACTAGTAGTGGTGTTTTAGAAGTGGAGTAATAGTTGTCGTGTGGAAATTGTAGTGTACTAGTTATGGTGTATTAATAGTGGAATAGTGGTGTACAAGCTGTGGTGAGACAGTAGTGGGGTACAAGTTGTGGATAGATAGTATTCGTGTACTGGTGAGGTAGTAGTGGGATACTAGTTGTGGTGTGGTAGTAGTATTGTTCTTGTTGTACAGTGGTAGTAGTAGTGAACAAGTTGTGGAGTGGTTGTAGTCGTGTACTAGTTGTGGTGTGGTAAAAGTGCGGGTACTAGATGAGGTGTGGTAGTAAAGGCATATTAGTTGTGGTATAACAGTAGTCGTGTACTAGTTGTGGTGTTGTAGTAGCATGCTAGTTGTGGTGTGGTAGAACTGATGTTATACTGCTTGTGGTGTGGTAGTAGTGGTATACTAGTTGTAATGTATTAGTTGTGGTGTGGTAGTTGTAATGTACTAGTTGTGGTATGGTAATAGTAGTGGTGTACTATTTGCGGTGTGGACGTAGTAGTGGTCTATTAGTTGTGGTGTGGTAGTAGTGGTGTACTAGTCCTGGTGTACTAGTTGTGATGTGGTAGTGGTGGTGTACTAGTGCTGGTGTACTAGTTGTGATGTGGTAGTAATGGTGTAGTAGTGCTGATGTACTAATTGTTGTGTGGTAGTAGTGTTGTACAAGTTGTGTGGTACTAGTGGTGTGCTTGGTGTGATGTGGTGATAGTGGTGTATTAGTTGTGGTGTGGTATTAGTGGTGTACAGCCTGTGGTATGGAAGTAATGGGAAACTAGTTGTGGTGTGGTAGTAGTGGTGTACTATTTATGTTGTTCTAGTTGTTGTGTGGTAGTAATGGTGTACTAGTTGTGGTGTAATAGTAGTGGATTACTAATTGTGGTACGGTAATAGTAGTTTACCACACCACTCGTTGTGGTGTGGTAGTGTTAGTGAACTAGTTGTGGTGTGGTAGTAGTGGTGTACTAGTAGTGGTGTACTGGTTGCAGTGTGGTAGTAGTTGGGTATTTGTTGTGATGAGGTAGTAGTGGTGTACTAGTTGTGGTGTGGTAATAGTGGTGTACTAGTTGTGGTGTTCTGGTTGTTGTGTGGTAGTAGTAGTGTACTAGTTGTGGTGATAGTAGTGGGTTACTAATTGTGGTACGGAAATAGTGGAGTACTAGTTGTGTACTCGTTGTGGTGTGGTAGTGTTAGTGTACTAGTTGTAGTGTGGTAGTAGTGATGTTCTAGTTGTGGTGTGGTAGTAGTGGGGTACTAGTTGTGGTGTGGTGGTAGTAGTGGTGTACTAGTTGTGATGTGATAGTAGTGGTGTACTAGGTGTGGTGTACTAGTTATAGTGTGGTAGTAGTTAGGTACTAGTTGTTGTGAGATAGTTGTGGTGTACTAGTTGTGGTGTGGTAGTTTTGGAGTACTAGTTGTGGTGTGGTAGTAGTGGTAAACTAGTTATGGTTTGCTAGTTGTGGTGTAGTAGTATTTTTATACTAGTTGTGGTGTAGTAGTATTATTATACTAGTTGTGGTGTAGTAGTGGTAGTGTACTAGTTGTTGTGTGGTAGTATTGGTGTACTAGTTGTGGGGGAGTAGTTGCGGTGTACAAGTTGTGGTATTCTAGGGATAGTGTGGTAGTAGTGGGATACTAGTTGTTGTGAGGTAGTAGTATTGTACTAGTTGTGGTGTGGTAGTTGTGGTGTACTAGTTGTGGTGTGCTAGTTATGGGGTGGTAGTAGTAGGTTACTAGTTATGGTGTGGTAGTAGTGGAGTACTAGCTGTTGTTAGTAGTGGTGTACTAGTTGTGGTGAGGTAATAGTTGTGAATTAGTTGTGGTGTACTTGTTGTTGTGTTTACTAGTTGTGTTTTTGCGGGGGTTGAGCTTTGCTCTTTCGGCCCGCCTCTCAACTGTCAATCAACTGTTTACTAACTACTTTTTTTTTCCACACCACACACACCCCAGGAAGCAGCCCGTGACAGCTGACTAACTCCCAGGTACCTATTTACTGCTAGGTAACAGGGGCACTTAGGGTGAAAGAAACTTTGCCCATTTGTTTCTGCCTCGTGCCGGAATCGAACCCGCGCCACAGAATTACGAGTCCTGCGCGCTATCCACCAGGCTGCGAGGCTATGTTGTGTTGTAGTAATGGTGTACTAAGTGTGATGTCTAATTCGTGGTTAGTAGTGGTGTACTAGACGTGTTGTTGTAGTAGTGGGGTACTAGTTGTGGTTAGTTGTGGTGTACTAGTTGTGGTGTGGTAGTAATGAGAAACTAGTTTTGGTGTGGTAGTAGTAGTCTTCAAGTTGTGGTGTGGTAGTAGTGGTGTACTAGTTGTGGTGTGGAAGTAATGGTGAACTACTTGTTGTGTGGTAATAGTGGTATACTAGTTGTGGTGTGGCAGTAGTGTTATGCTAGTTGTGGTGTACTAGTTTTGGTGTGCTAGTAGTGGTGTATTAGTTGTTATGTGCCAGAAGTGGTGTACTAGTTGTGGTTTGGTAGTAGTGGTGTACTAGTTGTGATGTGGTAGTAGTTGTGTACTATTTGTAGTGTGGTATTAGTTGTGAACTAGTTCTGCTGTGCTAATTGTTGTGTACTAGGTATGATGTACTAGTTGTGGTTTGGTAGTAGAGGGGTACTTGTTGTAGTTAGTAGTGATGTACTACTTGTGGTGTAGTAGAAGTGGGGTACTATTTGTGGTGTGGTAGTAGTGGTGTACTAATTGTTTAGTGATAGTAGTGGTGAACTAGTGGTGGGGAGGTAGTAATAGACGTTTACTAGTTGTGGTGTGCTAGTTGAGATGTGGTAGTAGAGGTGAACTAGTTGTTGTGTGGTAATAGTGGAACAATATTTGTGGTGTGGTAGTAGTGTTATAATAGTTGTGGTGTACTAGCTGTGGTGTGGTAGTAGTGGTGTACTAGTTGTGGTGTGGTAGATGTGGTGAACTAGTTCTGATGTGGTAGTAGTAGTGGACTAGGTGTGATGTGCTAGTTGTGGTGTGGTAGAAGTGGGGTACTAGTTGTGGTGTTATAGTTTTCGTGTGGTAAGAGTGAGGTACTAGTTGTGGTGTTGTAGCAGTGGTGTACTAGTTGTGGTTTACTAGTTTTAATGTGGTAGTTGTGGTGTACTAGTTGTGTACTAGTTGAGGTGTTGTAGTACTGGTGAACTAGTTGTGGAGTGGTAGTAGTGGTGTACTATTTGATGTGTGGTAGTAGTAGTGTACTAATTGTTGAGTGGAAGTATTGGTGTACTAGTTGTGGTGTAGTAGTTGCGGTGTACTAGTTGTGATGTACTAGTTATAGAGTGGTAGTAGTGGGGTACTACTTGTTGTGAGGTAGTAGTGGTGTACTAGTAGTGGTGTGGTAGTTGTGGTGTACTAGTTGTGGTGTGCCAGTTGTGGTGTGGTAGTAGTTGTGTACTAGTTGTGGTTTACTAGTTGTGGTGTGCTAGTAGTTGTGTACTAGTTGTGAACTAGTTGTTTTGTGGTAGTATTGGTGTATTAGGTGTGGTAGTAGTGGTGTACTAGTTGTTGTGTGGTTAGTAGTGGTGTACTAGATGTGTTGTGTTAGCAGTAGGGTACTAGTTGTGGTTAGTAGTGGTGTACTGGTGTACGAGTTGTGGTGCGGTAGTAATGAGATACTAGTTTTGGTGTGGTAGTAGTCGTGTTCTATTTGTGGTGGTGTGATTATGTACTAGTTGTGGTGTGGCAGTAGTGGTGAACTACTTGTTGTATGATAGTAGTGGTGTACTATTTGTGGTTTGGTAGTAGTTGTGAACAAGTTCTGGTAATTGTTGTGTACTAGATGTGATGTACTAGTTGTGGTGTGGTAGTAGAGGGGTACTTGTTGTGGTTAGTAGTGATGTACTAGTTGTGGTGTAGTTGAAGTGGGTGTACTATTTGTGGTGTGGTAGTAGTGGTGTACTAATTGTTGAGTGGAAGTAGTGGTGAACTAGTGGTTGTGTGGTAGTAATAGTTGTGTACTAGATGTGGTGAACTAGTTGTTGTGTGGTAGTAGTGGTGTACTAATTGTTTAGTGATAGTAGTGGTGAACTAGTGGTGGGGAGGTAGTAATAGACGTTTACTAGTTGTGGTGTGCTAGTTGAGATGTGGTAGTAGAGGTGAACTAGTTGTTGTGTGGTAATAGTGGAACAATATTTGTGGTGTGGTAGTAGTGTTATAATAGTTGTGGTGTACTAGCTGTGGTGTGGTAGTAGTGGTGTACTAGTTGTGGTGTGGTAGATGTGGTGAACTAGTTCTGATGTGGTAGTAGTAGTGGACTAGGTGTGATGTGCTAGTTGTGGTGTGGTAGAAGTGGGGTACTAGTTGTGGTGTTATAGTTTTCGTGTGGTAAGAGTGAGGTACTAGTTGTGGTGTTGTAGCAGTGGTGTACTAGTTGTGGTTTACTAGTTTTAATGTGGTAGTTGTGGTGTACTAGTTGTGTACTAGTTGAGGTGTTGTAGTACTGGTGAACTAGTTGTGGAGTGGTAGTAGTGGTGTACTATTTGATGTGTGGTAGTAGTAGTGTACTAATTGTTGAGTGGAAGTATTGGTGTACTAGTTGTGGTGTAGTAGTTGCGGTGTACTAGTTGTGATGTACTAGTTATAGAGTGGTAGTAGTGGGGGACTACTTGTTGTGAGGTAGTAGTGGTGTACTAGTAGTGGTGTGGTAGTTGTGGTGTACTAGTTGTGGTGTGCCAGTTGTGGTGTGGTAGTAGTTGTGTACTAGTTGTGGTTTACTAGTTGTGGTGTGCTAGTAGTTGTGTACTAGTTGTGAACTAGTTGTTTTGTGGTAGTATTGGTGTATTAGGTGTGGTAGTAGTGGTGTACTAGTTGTTGTGTGGTTAGTAGTGGTGTACTAGATGTGTTGTGTTAGCAGTAGGGTACTAGTTGTGGTTAGTAGTGGTGTACTGGTGTACGAGTTGTGGTGCGGTAGTAATGAGATACTAGTTTTGGTGTGGTAGTAGTCGTGTTCTATTTGTGGTGGTGTGATTATGTACTAGTTGTGGTGTGGCAGTAGTGGTGAACTACTTGTTGTATGATAGTAGTGGTGTACTATTTGTGGTTTGGTAGTAGTTGTGAACAAGTTCTGGTAATTGTTGTGTACTAGATGTGATGTACTAGTTGTGGTGTGGTAGTAGAGGGGTACTTGTTGTGGTTAGTAGTGATGTACTAGTTGTGGTGTAGTTGAAGTGGGTGTACTATTTGTGGTGTGGTAGTAGTGGTGTACTAATTGTTGAGTGGAAGTAGTGGTGAACTAGTGGTTGTGTGGTAGTAATAGTTGTGTACTAGATGTGGTGAACTAGTTGTTGTGTGGTAGTAGTGGTGTACTAGTTGTGGTGTTATAGCTATCGTGTGGTATGAGTGGGGTATTAGTTGTGGTGTTGAAGTAGTGGTGCACTGGGTGTGGTGTTGTAGTAGTGGTGTACTAGTAGTGATTTACTAGTTGTGATGTGGTAGTAGTGGTGTACTAGTTGTGGTGTAGTAGTTGCATTGTACTAGTTGTTGTGTACTAGTGATTGTGTGGTAGTAGTGGGGTACTAGTTGTTGTGAGGTAGTAGTGGTGTACTAGCATTTGTGTGGTAGTTGTTGTGTGGTAGTAGTGGTGTACTAGTTGTCAAGTGGTGGTAGCAGTATATTAGGTGAGGTGTACTAATTGTGGTGTGTCAGTAGTGATGTACTAGTTGTGTTGTGTTACTAGTGATGTACTAGGTGTGGTGGGTAGTAGTAGTGTACTAGTCGTGGTGTACTAGTTATGGTGTGGTGTACTAGTTATGGAACGGTAGTAGTGGGAGACTTGTTCTGGTGTGGTAGTAGTGGTGTACTAGTTGTGGTTTACTAGTTGTGGTGTGGTAGTAGTGGTGTACTAGTTGTTGTGTGCTAGTAGTAGTATACTAGTTGATGTGTAGTAGTATAGGTGTACTAGTTGTGGTGTAGTAGTTGCGGTGTACTAGTTGTGGTGTACTAGTCATAGTATGGTAGTAGTGGGGTACTAGTTGTTGTGAGGTAGTAGTGGTGTACTAGTTGTGGTGTGGTAGTAGTGATATATTAGTTGAGGTGCACTAGTTGTGGTGATGTAGTAGTTGTGAACTAGATGTGGTGTGGCAGTAATAGTGTACTAGTTGTGGTGTGTTAGTAGTGGTGTACTAGGTATGGTGTGGTAGTAGTGGTGTACTAGTTGCGGTGTGGTACTAGTTATGTACTAGTTGTGGTTAGGTAGCACTGGTGTACTAGGTGTGGTGTGGTAATAGTGGTATACTAGTTGTGGTTTGGTAGTAGTTGTGTACCAGTTAAGGTGTGTAAGTAGTGGTATTCTAGTTTTCGTGTGGTAGTAGTGTTATACTAGTTGTGGTGTACTAGTTAGGTTCTCGTAGTGGTGTACTAGTCGTTATGTGCTAGAAAGGTGTGCTAGTTGTGGTGTGGTATTAGTGGTGTAATAGTTGTTGTGTGGTAGTAGTGGTGTACTAGTTGTAAAGTGGTAGTAGTGGTACATTAGTTTAGGTGTACTAGTTGTTGTGAGGTGGTAGTTGTGAACTAGATGTGGTGTGTACTTTGGGAACAAAGTACAGCTCATAAATGGCCTCCTCACGGAGTCAAATGCAGTATTTTTAGCTTTCACAGAAACCCATGCAGGGGAATTGTTGGACAGTGAGATCTGGATTCAAAGGACATAACCTATACAGGTGTGATAGGAAAATTAGGTCACATGGAGGAGTGGGTCTGTATATTAGGGAAGACCTTGTATGCTCGGAGCTCCTAAACGTTACAAATGAGGTGGTAGAGGTGCTGGGATTAAAAATAGAGAAAATAAATTTAGTGATTATTCTAATATACAAACCGCCAGATGCAACGGCTGAGGAATTCACAGAACAGATTAACAAAATAGAGAATAGCCTTGATAATTTGGAGAACCCGATACCTGATATTATCTTCCTAGGTGACTTCAACTTGCCTAGTCTCAGGTGGAAAATAGCAAACAATAATATTATACCAGAAAATCTATCGGGACCTAACCAACCACAGATTAGAGAACTACTTAGATTTTGTGACAAATTTTCACTCAATCAGCAGATATCGGAACCAACGAGAAATGAAAGTATTCTAGATCTGGTCTTTACGAACAATGAAGACATTATCAGAGACATTACGATATCAGATACGACAAACTCAGACCACAAGCTCATTGAAGTGCAAACGACCATCAATACTCAGAATAGACCTAAAATGTTGATAAAGCGAGAGGTAAATTCAGTAAATTAAATTTTAATAATAAAAGGATAGACTGGGAAATAATAAACAGGGAACTTACAAACATGCCATGGGAAACTGTTCTAAGTAATACAAGTCCTACAGAAAGAATAGAAAAACTGACTTCGGAAGCGTATCAAGTCTGTCTGAAACATGTTCCTTTGAGGAAAGCCAGAAAGAGATCTTACGTAGAAAGAGAACGCAGACGACACTATAAACGCAGGAAAAAAATAACGGAACTGCTTATGCAGACACGAATTTCCCGTCAAAGAAGGAATGATTTAAATAGGGAGATTGAAGAAATCGAGCGAAAATTGAAGCACTCATATGAAACTGAAGAAAGGCAGTTAGAACAGAAAGCAATTCAGGAAATAAAGAAAAATCCAAAATATTTCTTCTCATATGCGAAATCAAAAGCAAAAACCACTGCCAGTATTGGACCTATTCGTACAAGTGAAGGTTCATACACGGAGGATGACAAAGAAATTAGTGAAATCCTAAAAAAGCAGTATGAGGACATGTTTAGCACTCCAATAAACAACATGAAAGTGGAAGATCCAGACAATTTCTTTATGCGGGATATTCAAACCCCTGTAAATATAACTGATATCAACACGAGCGCACTAAATTTTGAAAGAGAAATTGAAAACATGGCCATGCACTCGGCCCCAGGTCCAGACTCTTGTAATTCAATATTTATAAAGAAATGCAAAGTGCCGGTAGCACAGGCACTCAGTATAGTGTGGAGGAAGAGCTTGGACACGGGGGAGATACCAGATGCACTTAAAGTAGCAGACATAGTCCCTCTACACAAGGGAGGGAGCAAAGCATTGGCAAAGAATTATAGACCAGTTGCACTAACATCGCACATCATAAAAGTATTTGAGAGAGTGATTAGGAGTCAGGTCACCAATTTCATGGAGACCAATGACCTTCACAACCCAGGCCAACATGGATTTCGAGCAGGAAGATTGTGTGTAAGTAGTGGTATTCTAGTTTTCGTGTGGTAGTAGTGTTATACTAGTTGTGGTGTACTAGTTATGTGCTCGTAGTGGTGTACTTGTCGTTATGTGCTACAAAGGTGTACTAGTTGTGGTGTGGTATTAGTGGTGTAATAGTTGTTGTGTGGTAGTAGTGGTGTACTAGGTGTAAAGTGGTAGTAGTGGTATATTAGTTTAGGTGTACTAGTTGTTGTGACGTGGTAGTTGTGAACTAGATGTGGTGTGGTAGTAATTGTGTACTAGTTGTGGTGAGCTAGTAGTGGTGTACTAGGTGTGGTGTGGTGGTAGTGGTGTACTAGTTGTTGTGAGGTAGTAGTGGTGTACTAGGTGTGGTGTGGTAGTAGTGGTGTATTGTTGTAGTGTGGTAGTGGTTGTGTACTAGTTGTGGTTTACTAGTTGTGGTGTGGTAGTAGTGGTGAAATCGTTGTGGCATGGTAGTAGTGGTATACTAGTTGTGGTGTGGAATTTGTGGTGTAGTTGCGGTGTGGTAGAAGTAGTCTGGTAGTAATGGGGTACTAGTTGAGGTGTAATAGAAGTAGGGTACTTGTTGTGGTGTGGTAGAAGTGGGGTACTAGTTATGGTGTGTTAGTAGTAGTGTACTAGGTGTGTTGTGGTAGTAGTGGTGTACTAGTTTGGTGTAGTAGAAGTGGTGTATTAGTTGTGGTGTGGTAATAGTAGTGTACTTGTTGTGGTGTGGTAGTAGTGGTGAACTAGTTGTTGTGTGGTTATAGTGGTATACTAGTTGTGGTGTGGAAGTAGTGTGATTCTAGTTGTAGTGTACAAGTTGTGGTGTGCTAGTAGTGGTGTACTAGTTGTGGTGTGGTAGTAGTAGTGTACTATTTGTCATGTGGAAGTAGTGGTGTACTGTTGTGGTGTGGTAGTAGTTGTGTACTAGTTGTGGTTTACTAGTTGTGGTGTGGTAGTAGTGGTGTACTCGTTGTCGCGTGGTAGTAGTGGTGTACTAGTTGTGGTGTAGAAGTAGTAGTGTTCTAATTGTTGTGTGGTAGTATTGGTGTACTAGTTGTGGAAAAGTAGTTGCGGTGTACTAGTTGTGGTATACTAGTTGTGGTGTGGTAGTAGTGGTGTACAAGTTGTGGAGAGGTTGTTGTGGTATATTAATTCAGGTGTACTAGTTGTGGTGTGGTAGTAATTGTGAACTGGATGTGGTTTGGTAGTAGTTGTGTACTAGTTGTGGTGTGGTAGTAGTGATTTACTAGTTGTGGTGTGGTAGTAGTGGTTTACTAGTTGTGGTGTGGTAGTAGTGGTGAACTAGTATTTGTATGGTAATAGTGGTATACTAGTTGTGGTGTGGTAGTAGTGTTATACTAGTTGTGGTGTTCTAGTTGTAGTGTGCTAGTAGTGGTGTATTAATTGTGTTGTGGTAGTAGTGGTGTACTAGTTGTCTTGTGATATTAGTGGTGTACTAATTGTGGTGTGGTAGATGTGGTGAACTACATCTGGTGTGGTAGTAGTGGTGGACTAGGTGTGATTACTAGTTGTGGTGTGGTGGTAGAGGGGTAATAGTTGTGGTTAGTAGTGGTGTACTAGTTGAGGTGTAGTAGTAGTGGTGTACTAGTTGTGGAGTTTTAGTTGTCGTGTGGTAATAGTGCGGTTCTAGTTGTGTTGTAGTTGTGGTGTAAAAGTTGTTGTGTGGTAGTAGTGCTGTACTAGTTGTGGAGTGGTAGTAGTGATATATTAGTTGAGATGTACTAGTTGTGGAGTGGTAGTAGTGATATATTAGTTGAGGTGTACCAGTTGTGGTGATATAGTAGTTGTGAACTAGATGTGGTGTGGTAGTAATAGTGTACTAGTTGTTGTGTGTTAGTAGTGGTGTACTAGATGTGGTGGGTAGTAGTAGTGTACTAGTTGTGGTGTACTAGTTATAGTGTGGTGTAGTAGTTATGGAGTGGTAGTAGTGGGAAACTAGTTCTGGTGTGGTAGTAGTGTACTAGTTGTGGTTTACTAGATGTGGTGAGGTAGTAGTGGTGTACTAGTTTTGGTGTGCTAGTAGTAGTGTACTAGTTAACGTGTTGTAGTATAGTTGTACATTCAGGTGTACAACTATACTACAGGTGTACTAGTTGTGGTGTGGTAGTAATTGTGAACTGGATGTGGTTTGGTAGTAGTTGTGTACTAGTTGTGGTGTGGTAGTAGTGATTTACTAGTTGTGGTGTGGTAGTAGTGGTTTACTAGTTGTGGTGTGGTAGTAGTGGTGAACTAGTATTTGTATGGTAATAGTGGTATACTAGTTGTGGTGTGGTAGTAGTGTTATACTAGTTGTGGTGTTCTAGTTGTAGTGTGCTAGTAGTGGTGTATTAATTGTGTTGTGGTAGTAGTGGTGTACTAGTTGTCTTGTGATATTAGTGGTGTACTAATTGTGGTGTGGTAGATGTGGTGAACTAGATCTGGTGTGGTAGTAGTGGTGGACTAGGTGTGATTACTAGTTGTGGTGTGGTGGTAGAGGGGTAATAGTTGTGGTTAGTAGTGGTGTACTAGTTGAGGTGTAGTAGTAGTGGTGTACTAGTTGTGGAGTTTTAGTTGTCGTGTGGTAATAGTGCGGTTCTAGTTGTGTTGTAGTTGTGGTGTAAAAGTTGTTGTGTGGTAGTAGTGCTGTACTAGTTGTGGAGTGGTAGTAGTGATATATTAGTTGAGATGTACTAGTTGTGGAGTGGTAGTAGTGATATATTAGTTGAGGTGTACCAGTTGTGGTGATATAGTAGTTGTGAACTAGATGTGGTGTGGTAGTAATAGTGTACTAGTTGTTGTGTGTTAGTAGTGGTGTACTAGATGTGGTGGGTAGTAGTAGTGTACTAGTTGTGGTGTACTAGTTATAGTGTGGTGTAGTAGTTATGGAGTGGTAGTAGTGGGAAACTAGTTCTGGTGTGGTAGTAGTGTACTAGTTGTGGTTTACTAGATGTGGTGAGGTAGTAGTGGTGTACTAGTTTTGGTGTGCTAGTAGTAGTGTACTAGTTAACGTGTTGTAGTATAGTTGTACAAGTTGTGGGAGGCCTGGTCGACGACCGGGCCGCGGGGACGCTAATCCCCGGAAGCGCCTGAAGGTAAGGTAGTAGTTGCGGTGTACTAGTTGTGGTGTACTAGCAGTACCTAGCAGTAAAATAGGTACCTGGGTGATAGTCAGCTGTCACGGGCTGCTTCCTGGGGGTGGAGGCCTGGTCGATGACCGGGCCGCGGGGACACTAAAAAGCCCCGAAATCATCTCAAGATAACCTCAAGATACTAGTTATAGTGTGGTAGTAGTGGGGTACTAGTTGTTGTGAGGTAGTAGTGGTGTACTAGTTGTGTTGTGGTAGTTGTGGTGTACTAGTTGTGGTGTGCTAGTTGTGGAGTGGTAGTAGTCGTGTACTAGTTGCGATTTACTAGTTGTCGTGTGGTAGTAGTGGAGTACTAGTTATGTACTAGTGTTGATGTGGTAGTATTGGTGTACTAGTTGTGGTGTGATAGTAGTGGTGTATTAGTTGTGGTGTGGGAGTAGTAGTGTACTAGCTGTTGTGTGGTAGTATTGGTGTAATAGTTGTGGTGTAGTAGTTGCGGTGTACTAGTTGTGGTGTACTAATTATAGTGTTGTAGTAGTGGCGTACTATTTGTTGTGTGGTAGTAGTGGTGTACTAGTTGTGGTGTGGAATTTGTGGTGTACTAGTTGCGGTGTGCTAGTTGTGGTGTGGTAGAAGTTGGGTACTAATTATGGTGTGGTAGTAGTGGGGTACTATTTATTGTTAGTAGTTGTGTACAAGTTGTGGTGTTGTAGTAGTGGTGAACTAGGTGTGATGTCCTAAATGAGATTGGCAGTGTTGTACTAGATGTGTTATGGTAGGAGTGGGGTACTAGTTGTGGTGAGTAGTAGTGTACTAGTTGTGGTGTGGTAGTAGTGAGATACTAGTTTTGGTGTGGTAGTAGTCGTGTTCTAGTTGTGGTGTGGTAGAAGTAGTCTGGTAGTAGTGGGGTACTAGTTGAGGTGTGATAGAAGTAGGGTACTAGTTGGGGTGTTGTGGAATTGGGGGTACTAGTTGTGGTGTGTTAGTAGTGGTGTACTTGGTGTGTTGTGGTAGTAGTGGTGTACTAGTTTGGTGTGGTAGAAGTGGTGTACTAGTTGTAGTTTGGAAGTAGTTGCGTACTAGTTGTGTTGTGGTAGTAGTGGTTTACTAGTTGTGGTGTGGTAGTAGTGGGGAACTAGTATTTGTGTGGTAATAGTTGAATACTGGTTGTGGTGTGGTAGTAGTGTTATAGTTGTTGTGGTGCACTAGTTGTGGTGTGCTGGTAGTGATGTACTAGTTGTGGTGTGGTAGATGTGGTGAACTAAATCTTTTGTGGTAGTAGTGGTGGACTAGGTGTGATATACTAGTTGTGGTGAGGTGGTAGAGGGGTAATAGTTGTGGTTAGTAGTGGTGTACTAGTTGTGGTGTAGAAGAAGTGGGGTACTACTTGTGGTGTAGTAGAAGTGGTGTACTAGTTGTGGAGTTTTAGTTGTCGTATGGTAATAGTGGGGTACTAGTTGTTGTGTTGTAGTAGTTGTGTAATAGTTGTTGTGTGGTAGTAGTGCTGTACTAGTTATGGAGTAGTAGTAGTGGTATATTAGTTGAGGTGTACTAGTTGTGGTGTTGTAGTACTTTTGAACTAGATGTGGTGTGGTAGTAATAGTGTACTAGTTGTGGTGTGATAGTAGTGGTGTACTAGGTGTGGTGTGGTAGTAGTGGTGTACTAGTTGTTTTGTAGTAGTAGTTATGTACTAGTTGTGGTTAGGTAGCACTGGTGCTACCTATGAGTGCTTCAATTTTAGCTCGATTTCTTCAATCTCCCTATTTAAATCATTCCTTCTTTGACGGGAAATTCGTGTCTGCATAAGCAGTTCCGTTATTTTCTCCTGCGTTTATAGTGTCGTCTGCGTTCTCTTTCTACGTTAGATCTCTTTCTGGCTTTCCTCAAAGGAACATGTTTCAGACAGACTTGACACGCTTCCGAAGTCAGTTTTTCTATTCTTTCTGTAGGACTTATATTACTTAGAACAGTTTCCCATGGCATGTTTGTAAGTTCCCTGTTTATTATTTCCCAGTCTATCCTTTTATTATTAAAATTTAATTTACTGAATTTACCTCTCGCTTTATCAACGTTTTAGGTCTATTCTGAGTATTGATGGTCGTTTGCACTTCAATGAGCTTGTGGTCTGAGTTTGTGGTATCTGATATCGTAATGTCACTGATAATGTCTTCATTGTTCGTAAAGACCAGATCTAGAATTGTCGGAAAATCCGACACCATTTAATAATCATACAGATAATAGCTGTATTGTATAAACAAGTTACCCATAGAAAACGTAACTTGTAGTGGAATTACCGTCTAAAGAAAACGGGATATCATCACCACATACCATTATAAATTCACCAGCTATTCTGCTGGGAATTATTCTTAAATACATTAGTCTTTGGACTTTACCATTATAAACCATCTCATATAAATTAACTTAATTATCAATATTAAAGTAGAGTAAATGTGACCCTTCTATCACTTTGTCATGTGGACAATGTAAGCCAGGCGTCAGGGAGGAAGGAGGGCAGCCATTGTTGTTTATACTAGACCAGAGGCTCACGGGAGCAAATGCGGCTCCTGTTAATTTTACTTGGACGTAGTGTTATGGAAACCAAAGGTGTACCATTATCACACGCTGTCAACAAATTCAAGTTAAGTGTTCTTTCCGAAACCCATGTATCTGTGGGAACCGACCTGTGAGATTTATATTTATTTAATTTATATGAATTTATATTTACGTTAATTTATATACTTCGATAGCAATTTGTATAATGTTAAGTGGACTGTATTTCTGCAATAATCTCATAATCTCACAAATCGATCCTCTACACATTAGGGGGGGGTTATTAAATTAATATATATATGCAGCCAATCAAACTACAGTAATAGCTACATACATTGATGAGGTTCCTTATCTTATAGTACAGCAGGTTAGTCCACCAGGTATAACTAGGGTGTAGACACCAAATTATCCTCTTTGAGGTAGCTTCCATATCACCCAGTAACTGGTGCACAAATCTTCCTTCCTCGTCTTGACCTGTCAAAAGTGCGCTAGCTGTGAAGCCAGAATCCTATATATGACAAGCTATATCAGAGAAAACACTATACAGAACATTGAAGACCTGGCTTAATTACCTTTAGTATGAGGCGATTTCGCGATCTAACCGGGTCACCCTATATCCTGACATTAATGGCCATAAATGAATGATAAACGGGTTTCGGATAGACTTAACTTGAATTGTAGACATCGTGTTGGAGATGGTACCTTTGGTTTCCATAACACTACGTCCAAGTAAAATTAACAGGAGCCGTATTTGCTCACGTGTGAGCCTCTGGTCTCAATATAAACAATGGCTGTTTAACACTCCATTCTATTGACGTTACTGGCCGACATTGTCCAGAATGATAGGAGCCGAATTTGCTCCACACGTCTCGGAGGTGACACAACAATGGCTCCCCCCTTCCTCCCTGACGCCTGGCTTACATTGTCCAGATTTCAGAACGTGATAGAAGGGTCACATTTACTCTACTTTAATATTGATAATTAAGTTAATTTATATAAGATGTTTTTATGATGGTAAAGTCCAAAGACTAATGTATTTAAGAATAATTCCCAGCAGAATAGCTGGTGAATTATAATAGTATGTGGTGATGATATCCCGTTTTCTATAGACGGTAATTCCACTACAAGTTACGTTTTCTATGGGTAACTTGTTGGTAATACAGCTATTATCTGTATGATATATTAAATGGTGTCGGATTTTCCGACATAATTCCCCAGGGGGCTGCTCACGGGTCGAAGTCCTCTTTAGAACAGACGAACACCGATACTCCTCCTTCGAATTATTAGAATAATTTGATGTTAGTAGTTAGTAATCACACATTTGTGCGTCTGTTCGTACAGGACGGATGTCCCGTACTAGAGTTGCAGGGGTTAGAAGTCTAATGCGATTTCATTTCCCTGTCAACTCTTGAAAGGCTAATATTCAAGCCTATTACATATTATTTAACCCAGAAGACTGGATGTGATCAAGTACTACAGTCAAGTATGATTCAGGGACTGCAGTGAGATCAGTGACATAGATATAACTTGAAGTTTGTTCAGGTAACTGGTCACTGATATATAAACACTGAGGCCCATGGAATACATCTTGATTAAATAATAAATGTATCAAATCAGTCATCAGATTTATTGGGGTTTAATTTAGTTAATTGATTCAGAAGATTGAATAGCTCATCATTAAAGTAAAGTATGGTTCTGAGACTGCAGTGGGTTCAGTGACATTGGTCGCAGTGACTTGTAGCTGTTTTAGGCTACTGTTCACTGATTTGGCACTGAGGCCTCATGAACTCATCTCCAGCTTTAAATGATGATACTAACATCAACCTCTGTTGGTATAGTCAGCTGTAATCTCCTTAGTATAATGCTACTGGAGAAATATAATCAGCTGACAAATTTAGATTTCTACTGGTATTGTTTATCTGCAGGCATAGGTCTCCTCAGGCTTGATACTGGGCCTGAGAGTAATTTACCTCCTGCAGAGTTTAACATGGTTATGCCCTGATATTTAGTAGGGCTACCGATGAATCGATGGCAATAGTCTGTCCCTACAAGGACAGCCATTTGGCATTTGATTTGCTCAAATTTACCTGCAGCTGCTTGATAATAGCTTTCCAGGTCAGCATAATCAACTTGAGATTGTTGTGACAAATCTTCACATTTCTTGATCTGTCTTGTTAAGTGGCCTTTAAGACCTGCAAGGGTTCTTTTCATTCTCCCTGCATTATTCATACTGGCTCGTTGGTGAAGCCTTGTGGGACTTGTACTTGGGCTGCTCATAATACTGAACAAGCTCTAATGGTAGCCTAGGGTAAAATGCACTCACTAGGCAATAATCCTACCTCTACTAGAGGTTAGCACTTAAAATTAATACACATTATATATTTATACAATCATCCACACTAATGATTTGAGTGATAAACCAGTGTCACTGGAAGTACCTTTAGGTTAGCTCTTCTATATCACCCTAGGATGGTAGAGACACTAATTAATCACTCAAAGGTGTAATGATCATAAGTAAATTATTATATATACAACTCAATTTGAGTTGATAAAAATTACACCCAAAATAGGGTCAGCACCATTCATTAATGGTGTTAGGTTGTTTAATATAGTACAACTGACTATGGTAATAATGGGACTAGGATGAACGATAATAGTTCAACTAGTCAATCGTTAATATCCTACCCTGTTGTGGGTTGGCAATTAGTAAATATACTGTGATCACTAGTGCAATATATATTAAATAATTCTCTATTTGGAGAAATAATATACACAATTATTGATAATAGCCTCTTAATTAGCCTCTATGAAACTTCTAATATTATCTAGAAGTATTAAATATTATTAGTGACCTCGCGAAATAAACTCCACAAAATTCGTAGATAATCTCTCGCGAAATGTAACACCACGAAATCCGTGAACAATCTCGCGACACAGTCACTAATTTGGCTGGTTTCAATATTAGCGCTGTCATTTCATGAAATAACACGCCACCAAATATGTGTGGGTGTGCATGAAACCGCTGACGAAGCTGAACTGGGCTGAGGGAGGCTCCTGAGCTCCCTCGAGGCTACGCTGCCGTCTTGACTGCTGGCTTTGTTTAAATAACACTGCACTAGTATATTTAATGAATCCACTGGTTAACTGGTTCATCCGGTACTAAGATGACCAAATGTGGGTTCACAAGGATCAAATAATCCGTCATCCGGTTCGAAGATGACCAAATAATGTGGGAACCGACCTGTGAGATTTATATTTATTTAATTTATATGAATTTATATTTACGTTAATTTATATACTTCGATAGCAATTTGTATAATGTTAAGTGGACTGTATTTCTGCAATAATCTCATAATCTCACAAATCGATCCTCTACACATTAGGGGGGGGGTTATTAAATTAATATATATATGCAGCCAATCAAACTACAGTAATAGCTACATACATTGATGAGGTTCCTTATCTTATAGTACAGCAGGTTAGTCCACCAGGTATAACTAGGGTGTAGACACCAAATTATCCTCTTTGAGGTAGCTTCCATATCACCCAGTAACTGGTGCACAAATCTTCCTTCCTCGTCTTGACCTGTCAAAAGTGCGCTAGCTGTGAAGCCAGAATCCTATATATGACAAGCTATATCAGAGAAAACACTATACAGAACATTGAAGACCTGGCTTAATTACCTTTAGTATGAGGCGATTTCGCGATCTAACCGGGTCACCCTATATCCTGACATTAATGGCCATAAATGAATGATAAACGGGTTTCGGATAGACTTAACTTGAATTGTAGACATCGTGTTGGAGATGGTACCTTTGGTTTCCATAACACTACGTCCAAGTAAAATTAACAGGAGCCGTATTTGCTCACGTGTGAGCCTCTGGTCTCAATATAAACAATGGCTGTTTAACACTCCATTCTATTGACGTTACTGGCCGACATTGTCCAGAATGATAGGAGCCGAATTTGCTCCACACGTCTCGGAGGTGACACAACAATGGCTCCCCCCTTCCTCCCTGACGCCTGGCTTACATTGTCCAGATTTCAGAACGTGATAGAAGGGTCACATTTACTCTACTTTAATATTGATAATTAAGTTAATTTATATAAGATGTTTTTATGATGGTAAAGTCCAAAGACTAATGTATTTAAGAATAATTCCCAGCAGAATAGCTGGTGAATTATAATAGTATGTGGTGATGATATCCCGTTTTCTATAGACGGTAATTCCACTACAAGTTACGTTTTCTATGGGTAACTTGTTGGTAATACAGCTATTATCTGTATGATATATTAAATGGTGTCGGATTTTCCGACAGTATCTTTCATTTATGGCCATTAATGTCATTATATAGGGTGCCCGGTTAGAGCACGACATAGCCTCAAACTAAAGGTAATTAAGCCAGGTCTTTATTGTTCCATGTACAGTATTTTCTCTGATATAGCTTGTCATATATAGGTATCTGGCTTTACAGCTAGCGCCCTTTTGACAGGTCAAGACGAGGAAGCAAGGACTTTGTGCACCAGTTACTGGGTGATAGAAGCTACCTCAAAGAGGATAATTTGGTGTCTACACCCTAGTTATACCTGGTGGACTAACCTGCTGTACTATAAGATAAGGAACCTCTTCAATGTATGTAGTCTATTACTGTAGTTTGATTGGCTGCATATATATTAATTTAATAAACCCCCCCTAATGTGTAGAGGATCGATTTGTGAGATTAAGAGATTATTGCAGAAATACAGTCCACTCATTATCATACAAATTGCTATCGAAGTATATAAATTAACGTAAATATAAATTCATATAAATTAAATAAATATAAATCTCACAGGTCGGTTCCCACAAGAATAATTTCATTTCTCGTTGGCTCCAATATCTGCTGATTGAGTGAAAATTTGTCACAGAATCTATGTAGTTCTCTAATCTGTGGTTGGTTAGGTCCCGATAGATTTTCTGGTATAATATTATTGTTTGCTATTTTCCACCTGAGACTAGGCAAGTTGAAGTCACCTAGGAAGATAATATCAGGTATCGGGTTCTCCAAATTATCAAGGCTATTCTCAATTTTGTTAATCTGTTCTGTGAATTCCTCAGCCGTTGCATCTGGCGGTTTGTATATTAGAATAATCACTAAATTTATTTTCTCTATTTTTAATCCCAGCACCTCTACCACCTCATTTGTAACGTTTAGGAGCTCCGAGCATACAAGGTCTTCCCTAATATACAGACCCACTCCTCCATGTGACCTAATTTTCCTATCACGCCTGTATAGGTTATACCCTGGAATCCAGATCTCACTGTCCAACAATTCCCCTGCATGGGTTTCTGTGAAAGCTCCAAATACTGCATTTGACTCCGGGAGGAGGCCATTTATGAGCTGTACTTTGTTCCCAAAGTACACACCACATCTACTTCACAACTACCACCTCACAACAACTAGTACACCTAAACTAATATACCACTACTACCACTTTACAACTAGTACACCACTACTACCACACAACAACTATTACACCACTAATACCACACCACAACTAGTACACCTTTCTAGCACATAACGACTAGTACACCACTACGAGCACCTAACTAGTACACCACAACTAGTATAACACTACTACCACACGAAAACTAGAATACCACTACTTACACACCTTAACTGGTACACAACTACTACCAAACCACAACTAGTATACCACTATTACCACACCACACCTAGTACACCAGTGCTACCTAACCACAACTAGTACACAACTACTACCACACCACAACTAGTACACCACAATTACCACACCATACCTAGTACACCACTACTAACACACCACAACTAGTACACTATTACTGCCACACCACATCTAGTTCACAACTACTACATCACCACAACTAGTACACCTCAACTAATATATCACTACTACCACACCACAACTAGTACACCACTACTACCTCACAACAACTAGTACCCCACTACTACCATACTATGACTAGTACACCACAACTAGTACACCGCAACTACTACACCACAACTAGTACACCTATACTACTACACATTAACTAGTATACTACTACTAGCACACAACAACTAGTACACCACTACTACCACACCACAACTAGTAAACCATAACTAGTACACCACTACTACCACACCAGAACAAGTCTCCCACTACTACCGTTCCATAACTAGTACACCACACCATAACTAGTACCACACCACGACTAGTACACTACTACTACCCACCACACCTAGTACATCACTAGTAACACAACACAACTAGTACATCACTACTGACACACCACAATTAATACACCTCACCTAATATACTGCTACCACCACTTGACAACTAGTACACCACTACTACCACACAACAACTACCACACAAATGCTAGTACACCACTACTACCTCACAACAACTAGTACCCCACTATTACCACATAATCACTAGTACACCACAACTAGTACAATGCAACTACTACACCACAACTAGTACACCACTACTACCACATCACAAGTAGTAAATCACTACTAGTACACCACTACTACAACACCACACCCAGTGCACCACTACTTCAACACCACAACTAATACCCCACTCATACCACACGACAGCTATAACACCACAACTAGTACACCACTACTACCACACAACAACTAGTTCACCACATCTAGTACACAACTATTACTACCACACAACCACTAGTTCACCACTACTTCCACTCAACAATTAGTACACCACTACTACCACACCACAAATAGTACACCCACTTCAACTACACCACAACTAGTACATCACTACTAACCACAACACGTACCCCTCTACTACCACACCACAACTAGTACATCACATCTAGTACACAACAATTACCAGAACTTGTTCACAACTACTACCAAACCACAAATAGTACACCACTACTACCATACAACAAGTAGTTCACCACTACTGCCACACCACAACTAGTACATAATCACACCACCACAAATAGAACACGACTACTACCACACCAAAACTAGTATCTCATTACTACCGCACCACAACTCGTACACCAGTACACCACTACTAACCACAACTAGTACCCTACTGCTAACACAACACATCTAGTACACCACTACTAACCACACAACAACTAGTACACCACTACTACCACACCACAACTAATACACCAATACTACCACAAAACAACTAGTTCACAACTAGTACACAACTACTAGCACACCACAACTAGTAAACCACAACTAGTACACCACTACTACCACACCACAACTGGCACACCACAACTAGTACACCACAACTACCACACCACAACTAGTACACCACTACTACCTCACAACAAGTAGTACCCCACTACTACCACTCTATAACTAGTACATCACAACTAGTACACCGCAACTACTACACCACAACTAGTACACCAATACTTCCACTCAACAATTAGTACACTACTACTACCACACATCAAATAGTACACCACTACTACCACTCCACAACTAGTTCACCAGTACTACAACACCTCAACTAGTATACAACTAGTACACCACAACTACCACATTACAACTAGTAAACCACAACTAGTACACCACTGCTACAACACCACAACTAGTACCTCACTCTTACGACACGAAAACTATAACACCACAACTAGTACCCCACTTCTACCACACCACAACTAGCACATCACACCTAGTCCACTACTACTACCACAACAGAACTAGTTCACCACATCTACCACACCACAACTAGTACACCACTACTACCACACCACAGCTAGTACACCACAACTATTATAACACTACTACCACACCACAAATATTGTACCACTATTACCACACAACAACTAGTTCACCTCTACTACCACACCTCAACTAGCACACCACAACTAGTACACGTCTATTACTACCTCCCCACCACTAGTTCACCACTACTATCACTAAACAATTAGTACACCACTACTACCACACCACAAATAGTACCCCACTTCTACTACACCACAAGTAGTACATCACTACTAACTACAACAAGTACCCCTCTACTACCAAACCACAACTAATACATCATACCTAGTACACAACAATTAGCACACCAGAACTAGTTCACAACTAATACCACACCACAAATAGTACACAACTACTACCACATCACAACTAATACACCACTACTAGCACACCAAAACTAGTACACCACAACTAGCATAACACTACTACCACACCACAACTAGTATACCACTATTACCACACAACAAGTAGTTCACCATTACTTCCACACCACAACTAGTACACCACTACTACCACACCACAACTTATAGACTACTACTACCACACCAAACTAGTTTCTCATTACTACCACACCACAACTAGTACACCACTACTAACCACAACTAGTACCCCACTACTACAACAACACGTCTAGTACACCACTACTAACCACGAATTAGACATCACACTTAGTACACCATTACTACAACACAACATAGCCTCGTAGCCTGGTGGATAGCGCGCAGGACTCGTAATTCTGTGGCGCGGGTTCGATTCCCGCACGAGGCAGAAACAAATGGGCAAAGTTTCTTTCACCCTAAGTGCCCCTGTTACCTAGCAGTAAATAGGTACCTGGGAGTTAGCCAGCTGTCACGGGCTGCTTCCTGGGGTGTGTGTGTGTGGTGTGGGGAAAAAAAAGTAGTTAGTAAACAGTTGATTGACAGTTGAGAGGCGGGCCGAAAGAGCAAAGCTCAACCCCCGCAAAAACACAACTAGTAAACACAACAACAAGTACACCACAACTAATTTACAACTATTACCTCACCACAACTAGTACACCACTACTAACAACAGTTAGTACTCCACTACTACCACACCATGACTAGTAACCTACTACTACCACCCCACAACTAGCACACCACAACTAGTACACCACAACTACCACACCACAACTAGTACAATACTACTACCTCACAACAACTAGTATCCCACTACTACCACACTATCCCTAGAATACCACAACTTGTACACCGCAACTACTCCCCCACAGTACATCATACCTAGTATGATTTCAGGAATCTGTACACCAGTTGATTGACAGTTGAGAGGCGGGACCAAAGAGCCAAAGCTCAACCCCTGCAAGCACAATTAGGTGAGTACAATTAGGTGAGTACAACTAGTACACTAATACTACCACACAACAACTAGTACACTACCACTACTACACCACAACTAGTATAATAATACTACTACACCACAACTAATATAATAATACTACTACACCACAACTAGCAAACCATAACTAGTTTACCACTACTACCACACCACAACTAGTACTCCAAAACTACCACAACACAACTAGTACACCACAACTACCTCACAACAACTAGTACCTAACTACTACCACACTATAACTAGTACACCACAACTAGTACACCACTACTATCACATCACAACTAGTACACCACTACTACCACCACACCACAACTAGTACCCCACTACTACCACACCACAACTAGTACACCACATCTAGTACACCACTACTACCACACCACAACTAGTACACTACATCTAGTATACCACTACTACCACACCACAACTAGTACATTACTAATACCACACCACAACTAGTATCTTGAGGTTATCTTGAGTTGATTTCGGGGCTTTGTTTTTAGTGTCCCTGTGGCCCGGTCTTCGACCAGGCCTCCACCCCCAGGAAGCAACCCGTGACAGCTGACTAACTCCCAGGTACCTATTTACTGTTAGGTAACAGGGGAGTAGGGTGAAAGAACCTCTGCCCATCGTTTCTCGCTAGCGACCGGGATCGAACCCGGGACCACAGGATCACAAGTCCAGTGTGCTGTCCGCTCGGCCGACCAGCTCCCTCAGTTAGTACACCACTACTACCGCACCACAACTAGTACACCATTACTACCAAACCACAACTAGTACCCAACTACTACCACACCACAACTAGTACACCACAACTAGTACACCACAACTAGAACATCACTACTATCACACTACAACTAGTACACTAACACTACCACACCACAACGAGTACACAACTAGTACTCCACTATTTCCGTACCACAATTAGAAACCCACTACTATCACCACAACTAGTACACCACTACTACCACACAACAACCAGAACATCACAACTAATACACCACTATTACCACACCACAACTAGTACACCACTACTACCTCATCACAACAAATACCCAACTACTACCACACCGCAACTAGTACACCACTACTAGTACACCACTACTACCACACCACAACTAGTACAATAACACTACCACACCACAACGAATGGTGTGGTAAACTACTATTACCGTACCATAATTAGTAACCCACTACTATCACACCACAACTAGTACACCATTACTACCACACAACAACTAGAACACCATAAATAGTACACCACTACTACCACACCACAACTAATACACCACTATCACCACATCACATAAGCACACCACTAGTACCACACCACAACTTGTACAACACTACTACCACACAACAATTAGTACATCAGCACTACTACACCATTACTACCACATCACAACTAGTACACCAGCACTAGTACACCACCACTACCACATCACAACTAGTACACCAGCACTAGTGCACCACTACTACCACACCACAACTAATAGGCCACTACTACGTCCACACCGCAAATAGTACACCACTACTATTACCATACCACAACTAGTACATTACAACTACCACACCACAACTAATTTATTACAACTAGAATACCACTACTACCACACCACAAGCAGTATAACATCCGTTCTACCACACCACAACTAGCATGCTACTACAACACCACAACTAGTACACGACTACTGTTATACCACAACTAATATGCCTTTACTACCACACCTCATCTAGTAACCCCACTTTTACCACACCACAACTAGTACACGACTACAACCACTCCACAACTTGTTCACTACTACTACCACTGTACAACTAGAACAATACTACTACCACACCACAACTAGTATCAAACTACTACCACACCAGTACACGAATACTACCTATCCACAACTTGTACCCCACTACTGCCTCACCACAGCTTGTACACCACTATTCCACTATTAATACACCATAACTAGTACACTACAACTTCCACACGACAACTAGTACTCCACTTCTACAACACCACTACTAGTACCCTACTACTACCACACCATAACTAGAACACCACTCCTACTGCACCACAATTAGAACACCACTACTACAACACCAAAACTAGTATCTCACTACTACCACACTACAGCTAGTACACCACTACTAACCAAAACTATTTCCCCAAAACTACCACAACACATCTAGTACAACACTACTAACCACAACTAGCACATCACACCTAGTACACCACTACTACCACACCAGAACTTGTACAACACTATTACCACACCACAATTAGAACACCACTACTACCACACCAGAACTTGTACAACACTATTACCACACCACAATTAGAACACCACTACTACCACACCAAAACTAGTATCTCATTACTACCACACCACAACTAGTACACCACTACTAACCACAACTAGTACCCCACTACTACCACACCACATCTAGTACACCACTACTAACCACAAATTGGACATCACACTTAGTACACCACTACTACAACACCACAACTAGTACACCACAACTAGTTCACCACTACTACCTCACCACAACTAGTACACCACTAATAACAACAACTAGCACTCCACTACTACCACACCATAACTAGTACCCCTACTGCCCATAACTAGTACCCTACTGCTACCACCCCACAACTAGCACACCATAACTAGTACACCACAACTACCACAACACAACTAGTACACTGCTACTACTTCACAACAACTAGTACCCCCAGTACAACTACACCATCACTAGAATACCACAACTTGTACACCGCAACTACTACGTAACAACTAGTACACCAATACTACCACACAACAACTAGTACACTACCACTACTACACCACAACTAGTATAATAATACTACTACACCACAACTAGTATAATAATACTACTACACCACAACTAGCAAACCATAACTAGTTTACCACTACTACCACACCACAACTAGTACTCCAAAACTACCACAACACAACTAGTACACCACAACTACCTCACAACAACTAGTACCTAACTACTACCACACTATAACTAGTACACCACAACTAGTACACCACTACTATCACATCACAACTAGTACACCACTACTACCACTACACCACAACTAGTACCCCACTACTACCACACCACAACTAGTACACCACATCTAGTACACCACTACTACCACACCACAACTAGTACACTACATCTAGTATACCACTACTACCACACCACAACTAGTACATTACTAATACCACACCACAACTAGTATCTTGAGGTTATCTTGAGTTGATTTCGGGGCTTTGTTTTTAGTGTCCCTGTGGCCCGGTCTTTGACCAGGCCTCCACCCCCAGGAAGCAACCCGTGACAGCTGACTAACTCCCAGGTACCTATTTACTGCTAGGTAACAGGGGAATAGGGTGAAAGAACCTCTGCCCATCGTTTCTCGCTAGCGACCGGGATCGAACCCGGGACCACAGGATCACAAGTCCAGTATGCTGTCCGCTCGGCCGACCAGCTCCCTCAGTTAGTACACCACTACTACCGCACCACAACTAGTACACCACTACTACCACACCACAACTAGTTTCCCATTACTTCCATACCACAGGCTGTACACCACTACTACCACACCACAACTAATACACCACTATCACCACATCACACCAAGCACACAACTAGTACCACACCACAACTTGTACAACACTACTACCACACAACAATTAGTACATCAGCACTACTACACCATTACTACCACATCACAACTAGTACACCAGCACTAGTACACCACCACTACCACATCACAACTAGTACACCAGCACTAGTACACCACTACTACCACACCACAACTAATAGGCCACTACTACGTCCACACCGCAAATAGTACACCACTACTATTACCTTACCACAACTAGTAAATAACAACTACCACACCACAACTAATACATTACAACTAGTATACCACTACTACCACACCACAAGCAGTATAACATCAGTTCTACCACACCACAACTAGCATGCTACTACAACACCAAAACTAGTACACGACTACTGTTATACCACAACTAATATGCCTTTACTACCACACCTCATCTAGTACCCCCACTTTTACCACACCACAACTAGTACACGACTACAACCACTCCACAACTTGTTCACTACTACTACCACTGTACAACTAGAACAATACTACTACCACACCACAGCTAGTATCCAACTACTACCACACCAGTACACGAATACTACCTATCCACAACTTGTACCCCACTACTGCCTCACCACAGCTTGTACACCACTATTCCACTATTAATACACCATAACTAGTACACTACAACTTCCACACGACAACTAGTACTCCACTTCTACAACACCACTACTAGTACCCTACTACTACCACACCATAACTAGAACACCACTCCTACCGCACCACAATTTGAACACCACTACTACCACACCAAAACTAGTATCTCACTACTACCACACTACAGCTAGTACACCACTACTACCCAAAACTAGTTCCCCAAAACATCCACAACACATCTAGTACAACACTACTAACCACAACTAGCACATCACACCTAGTACACCACTACTACCACACCAGAACTTGTACAACACTATTACCACACCACAATTAGAACACCACTACTACCACACCAAAACTAGTATCTCATTACTACCACACCACAACTAGTACACCACTACTAACCACAACTAGTACCCCACTACTACCACAACACATCTAGTACACCACTAACCACAAATTGGACATCACACTTAGTACACCACTACTACCTCACCACAACTAGTACACCACTACTAACAACAACTAGCACTCCACTACTACCACACCATAACTAGTACCCTACTGCTACCACCCCACAACTAGCACACCATAACTAGTACACCACAACTACCACAACACAACTAGTACACTGCTACTACCTCACAACAACTAGTACCCCCAGTACAACTGCACTATCACTAGAATACCACAACTTGTACACCGCAACTACCACGTAACAACTAGTACACCAATACTACCACACAACAACTAGTACACTACTTCTACCACACCATAACTAGTACACCAATACTACCACACCACAACTAGTAAACCACAACTAGCACTACTACCACACCACAACTAGCACACCACAAGTAGTACTCCAAAACTACCACACCACAATTAGTACACCACTACTACCTCACAACAACTAGTACCTAACTACTACCACACTATGACTACCACCACCACAACTAGTACCCCACTACTACCACACCACAACTAGTACACCAATACTACCACACAACAACTAGTACATTACTACTACCACACCACAACTAGTACACCAATACTACCACACCACAACTAGTAAACCACAACTAGTACACCACTAATACCACACCACAACTAGCCACAACTAGTACTCCTAAACAACCACATCATAACTAGTACACCACTACTACCTCACAACAACTAGTACCTAACTACTACCACACTATAACTAGTACTCCACATCTACTACACCACTACTTCCACATCACAAGTAGTAAACTACAACTAGTACACAACTACTACCACACCACAACTAGTATACTTCTACTACCACCACACCACAACTAGTACCCTACTACTACCACACCACAAATAGTACACCACATCTAGTAGACCACTACTACGACACCACAACAAGTACACTACAACTAGTATACCACTACTTCCACACCACAACTAGTACATCACTAATACCACACCACAACTAGTACACCACTACTACCGCACCACAACTAGTACACCACTACTACCACACCACAACTAGTACCCAACTACTACCACACCACAACTAGTATACCAAAACTAGTACACCACTACTACCACACTACAACTAGTACACTAACATTACCACACCACAACTAGTACACTAACATTACCACACCACAACGAGTACACAAGTAGTACACCACTATTACCGTACCATAATTAGTAACCCACTACTATCACATCACATCTAGTACACCACTACTTCCACACAACAACTAGAACACCACAACTAGTACACCACTACTACCACACCACAACTAGTACACCACTACTACCACACCACAACTAGTACCCAACTACTACCACACCACAACTATTACACCACTACTAGTACACCACTACTACCACACCACAACTAGTACACTAACACTACCACACCACAACTAGTACACTAACACTACCACACCACAACGAGTACACAACTAGTACACAACTAGTACACCACTATTACCGTACCACAATTAGTAACCCACTACTATCACACCACACTAGTGCACCATTACTACCACACAACAACTAGAACACCATAACTAGTACACCACTACTACCACACCACAACTAGTTCCCCATTACTTCCATACCACAGGCTGTACACCACAACTACAACACCACAAGTAATACACCACTACCACCACATCACACCAAGCACACCACTAGTACCACACCACAACTTGTACACTACTACTACCACACCACAACTAGTACATCAGCACTATTAGACCATTACTACCACACCACAACTAGTACACCAGCACCAGTACACCACCACTACCTCATCACAACTAGTACACCAGCACTAGTACACCACTACTACCACACCACAACTAGTAGACCACTACTACTTCCACACCACAACTAGTACACCACTATTATTACCATACCACAACTAGTACATTACAACTAGTATACCACTACTACCACACCACAACTAATACATTACAACTAGTATACCGCTACTATCACACCACAACCAGTACACCACCAGTTCTACCACACCACAACTAGCATGCTACTACTAGAACACCACAACTAGTACACGACTACTGTTATACCACATCTAATAGGCCTCTACTACCACACCTCATCTAGTACCCCCACTTTTACCACACCACAACTAGTTCACTACTACAACCACTCCTCAACTTTTTAACTACTACTACGACAGTACAACTAGAACACCACTACTACCACACCACATCTAGTATCCCACTACTTCCACACCACAACCAGTACACGAATACTACCTATCCACAAGTTGTATCCCACTACTGCCTCACCACAGCTTGTACACCACTATTAATACACCATAACTAGCACACTAGAATTTCTACACGACAACTAGTACTCCACTTCTAAAACACCACAACAAGTACCCAACTACTTCCACACCACAACTAGAACGCCACTCCTACCGCATCACAATTAGAACACCACTACTACCACACCAAAACTAGTATCTCACTACTACCACACCAAAACTAGTATCTCACTACTACCACACTACAGCTAGTACAACACTACTAACCAAAACTAGTTCCCCACAACTACCACAACACATCTAGTACAACACTACTAACCACAACTAGCACATCACACCTAGTACACCACTACTACCACAACTAGCCCATCACACCTAGTACACTACTACTACCACACCAGAACTTGTACAACACTATTACTACATCACAATTTGTACACCACACCTAATATACCACTACTACCACACCGCAACTTTGATCAAGGTATTGTTAAAAAACGAGTGCATCAAAGAGCAAACTACTAGCAAAAAAGAGCAAACTGAAATATGTAACGATTTACAGACAGGTATTCCTTCAGAGGGACATGATCAGGACAGAGATAATACAGGCAACAGATGCATGGAAAAGGCGCAGGCAGAGGGAAGGGAGCCAGGGAACCTCAACCCCCAACCCAGCAATCCCAGAGGGGATTGTGGAACCCCAACCCAGCACCTCAGGAACCCCAAAGGGGACTGTAACATCCCAACTCACCCCCCTATAGGTGGGGAGTTCCACCATTCCACCCAATCCCACCCTCCCTCCCTACCCCGAGTACCCTCTTCCCTCCCACCCCCTGGTCTTCCTCCTGCCCTAAGCCGGCCTAGACACGAACTAAGTCCTCCATCCCCCACCCCAGTTCTAAGCCATCCTCCCCCTGCATCTCCTTCCCCCCACACCCCCACTTCCCTCAGAAACCCTGATACCTTCCCGACAGGAGGATGAGCCTACCCAAGCAGCAATGCCCATGGAACAGCTTCCTGCACTAGTGGGGAGGGTGGGTGAAAATGGACATAGGAAAGTGAGCTTCAAGGTAATGTACTCAAACATCGATGGGATTACCAACAAAGCAAGTGAACTGGCAGAGAGGGCGCAGGAAGAAACCCCAGATATAATAGGACTCACAGAAACAAAATTGTCAGGAGTCATAACAAATGCTGTTTCCAAAGGACTTTTATATAGTAAGGAAAGAGAGAGATGGGAGAGGAGGAGGAGGAGTGGCTCTACTGATAAGGAAGGACTGGAGCTTTGAAGAGATGGAAAGTCCGGGTTGCGACGGATTCGGAGATTACATAACAGGAACTATGACAATGGGTGGACCTAAGATAATAGTGGCAGTCATTTACAACCCTCCAATAAATGACAGAAGACCCAGACATGAGTTCGACAGAAACAACATGGCTACCATTAACATAATAGAGAGAGCAGCTTTAGTTGTTTGCAGGAATGGATCCAGAAATCATGGGCGATTTCAACCATGGAAAGATAGACTGAAAGAATGGGAACCCACATGGAGGCGAAGACACACAGAGATCTAAACTTTTGGAAGATAGTACAAGGAACTTTCTGAGCCAACATGTCAAGGGGCCCACAAAAATGAGAGGAAACGACGAACCAGCTAGACTCGACCTAATTTTCACCTTAAATTACTCAGAAATAAGGGAAGTCAAATATGAAGCCTCCCATAGGAATGAGTGACCACAGTGTATTGATATTTGAGTATCTGGTAGAAGTAGGGATAACCTATCCAAGGATGGGATTGGAATAAAAAGGACTAAATTACCGAAGAGGAAAATATGACGAGATGAGGAACTTCCTGGTTGATACCTGGTTGATGGGGTTCTGGGAGTTCTTCTACTCCCCAAGCCCGGCCCGAGGCCAGGCTTGACTTGTGAGTGTTTGGTCCACCAGGCTGTTGCTTGGAGCGGCCTGCAGGCCCACATACCCACCACAGCCCGGTTGGTCCGGCACTCCTTGGAGGAATAAATCTTGTTTCCTCTTGAAAATTTCCACGGTTGTTCCGGCAATATTTCTTATGCTTGCTGGGAGGACGTTGAACAACCGCGGACCTCTGATGTTTATACAGTGTTCTCTGATTGTGCCTATGGCACCTCTGCTCTTCACTGGTTCTATTCTACATTTTCTTCCATATCGTTCACTCCAGTACGTTGTTATTTTACTGTGTAGATTTGGTACTTGGCCCTCCAGTATCTTCCAGGTGTATATTATTTGATATCTCTCTCGTCTTCTTTCTAGTGAGTACATTTGGAGGGCTTTGAGACGATCCCAATAATTTAGGTGCTTTATTGCGTCTATGCGTGCCGTATATGTTCTCTGTATTCCCTCTATTTCAGCAATCTCTTCTGCTCTGAAGGGGGAAGTGAGTACTGAGCAGTACTCAAGACGGGACAACACAAGTGACTTGAAGAGTGCAACCATTGTGATGGGATCCCTGGATTTGAAAGTTCTCGTAATCCATCCTATCATTTTTCTGGCTGTCGCAATATTTGCTTGGTTATGCTCCTTAAACGTTAGGTCGTCAGACATTATTATTCCCAAATCCTTTACATGCTGTTTTCCTACTATGGGTACATTTGATTGTGTTTTGTACTCTGTATTATGTTTAAGGTCTTCATTTTTACCGTACCTGAGTACCTGGAATTTATCACTGTTAAAGATCATGTTATTTTCTGATGCCCAGTCGAAAACTTTATTAATATCAGCTTGAAGTTTTTCAATGTCCTTAGCCGAGGTAATTTTGATACTGATTTTTGTGTCATCTGCAAAGGATGATACGAAGCGGTGACTTTTATTTTTGTCTATATCTGATATGAGAATAAGGAAAAGCAGCGGTGCAAGGACTGTACCCTGAGGTACAGAGCTATTAACTGCACTTGGACTAGATTTTATATGGTTGACCGTCACTCGCTGAGTCCTGTTTGACCGAAAACTGAGTATCCAGCGTCCTACTTTGCCGGTTATTCCCACTGACTTCATTTTGTGTGCTATCACGCCATGGTCACATTTATCGAAAGCCTTTGCGAAGTCCGTGTATATCACATCAGCATTCTGTTTTTCTTCTAATGCCTCAGTGACTTTGTCGTAGTGCTCAAGTAGCTGTGAGAGGCACGATCTTCCCGCTCGAAATCCATGTTGGCCTGGGTTGTGAAGGTCATTGGTCTCCATGAAATTGGTGACCTGACTCCTAATCACTCTCTCAAATACTTTTATGATGTGCGATGTTAGTGCAACTGGTCTATAATTTTTTGCCAATGCTTTGCTCCCTCCCTTGTGTAGAGGGGCTATGTCTGCTACTTTAAGTGCATCTGGTATCTCCTCCGTGTCCAAGCTCTTCCTCCACACTATACTGAGTGCCTGTGCTACTGGCACTTTGCATTTTATTATAAATATTGAATTACAGGAGTCTGGACCTGGGGCCGAGTGCATGGGCATGTTTTCAATTTCTTTTTCAAAATTTAGTGCGCTCGTGTTTATATCAGTTATATTTACAGGGGTTTGAATATCCCGCATAAAGAAATTGTCTGGATCTTCCACCTTCATGTTGTTTACTGGAGTGCTAAACATGTCCTCATACTGCTTTTTTAGGATTTCACTAATTTCTTTGTCATCCTCCGTGTATGAACCTTCACTTGTACGAATAGGTCCAATACTGGCAGTGGTTTTTGCTTTTGATTTCGCATATGAGAAGAAATATTTTGAATTTTTCTTTATTTCCTGAATTGCTTTCTGTTCTAACTGCCTTTCTTCAGTTTCATATGAGTGTTTCAATTTCCGCTCGATTTCTTCAATCTCCCTATTTAAATTATTCCTTCTTTGACGGGAAATTCGTGTCTGCATAAGCAGTTCCGTTATTTTTTTCCTGCGTTTATAGTGTCGTCTGCGTTCTCTTTCTACGTTAGATGTCTTTCTGGCTTTCCTCAAAGGAACATGTTTCAGACAGACTTGATACGCTTCTGAAGTCAGTTTTTCTATTCCTTCTGTAGGACTTGTATTACTTAGAACAGTTCCCCATGGAATGTTTGTAAGTTCCCTGTTTATTATCTCCCAGTCTATCCTTTTATTATTAAAATTGAATTTACTGAATAGCCCCTCTCGCTTTATCAACGTTTTAGGTCTATTCTGAGTATTGATGGTCGTTTGCACTTCAATGAGTTTGTGATCTGAGTATGTGGTATCTGATATCGTAATGTCTCTGATAATGTCTTCATTGTTCGTAAAGACCAGATCTAGAATATTTTCATTTCTCGTTGGCTCCGATATCTGCTGATTGAGTGAAAATTTGTCACAGAATCTAAGTAGTTCTCTAATCTGTGGTTGGTTAGGTCCTGATAGATTTCCTGGTATAATATTATTGTTTGCTATTTTCCACCTGAGACTAGGCAAGTTGAAGTCACCTAGGAAGATAATATCAGGTATCGGGTTCTCCAAATTATCAAGGCTATTCTCTATTTTGCTTATCTGTTCTGTGAATTCCTCAGCCGTTGCATCTGGCGGTTTGTATATTAGAATAATCATTAAATTTATTTTCTCTATTTTTAATCCCATTACCTCTACTACCTTATTTGTAACGTTTAGGAGCTCCGAGCATACAAGGTCTTCCCTAATATACAGACCCACTCCTCCATGTGACCTAATTTTCCTATCACACCTGTATAGGTTATATCCTGGAATCCAGATCTCACTGTCCAACAATTCCCCTGCATGGGTTTCTGTGAAAGCTCCAAATACTGCATTTGACTCCGTGAGGAGGCCATTTATGAACTGTACTTTGTTGTTTGTTCTTGTTTTCAGTCCTTGTATGTTGGCAAAGATGAATGAGGTTACTCTATTAGTGATAGTTTGAATGGGAGACTTTTTCGGCAAGCCCATTATTCGTGGACATAATGAGTTTGTTCTGACCAGTACTGATTGTTGTAAGGCAGTTGTCTGTCGTAATTGTAGTTCCCTTTCGGTGGGTAATTGTATCTGTAATTCTGGAATGCAAGTGGATCTGGCATCCAGTTCCATACACTCTCCATGCTGCTCCTTTTGAATTCTCTGCCGGTCTGGTATAAAAAATTTATAGAGTTTCGTCCAAATTCATTATCCTGCTTGCCTCTCTTTATGTAGCGTTCCGTGCCTTTCACGTGAAAGTGTGGGCAGCAGAGGTCATAGCATTTTCTGTCCTCCAGTGAGGTTTGGCACATGTCAGGATGGAAAAACCTACATATTGATCCAAATCGACACTCACCTTTCCTAAGCATATTTAAACATTTTTTGGGATGTTGGTAACTGCATTCTAATCCTTTCTTATTTCCAGCATATCTATGTCTGCATATGCCTTTTGCATAAAATTTGCATAAGTCTGTCCTTCTGTTCTGAATTGCTCTATCGGGAACCGTCGTAGTGTCTGTACCTATCGAGCTGTCAGTGCTGTCTGGTACACATTCTAGTTTACTGTCATCTGCATCCTGGCCTACTGAGTCAGAGTTTACAACTTCCTGAGTTTCAGCCTCAGTTTCATCCCTGACTATAGCATCCGCCCCTTGTATATTAGAATTGTTGTTTCTTTCCCACTCCTTCTGGATGGCTGGTAGGCTTCCAATGAATGATATTTTCCGATCATGCGTCATGTTATCTAGAAGGTTTTTTAGGATATTCCAAGCTGGCAGGTCATTTTTACACACCCAGAGCAAGTGACCAGCTCTCAGTGCCGTAGTGTTACTCACTCCTGTACAAGCCAAATGGAATCTAGTCGTACAGATATAACATTCAATTCCCGTTACCTTCGTCTTTAAGGAGTTGTTACAGTGGCCACAAATTTGTTTATTTACTCCCATTTTGCCTTGTTTTGTTGTATATATCTATATATTTATAATATTATATGTATATTGTATATTTGTAACAATATATATGTATATATATTTATATGTTTAATATTTATAATATTATATGTATACCGTATATTTGTAATATTATGTATGTTATTTTGTTCAAACTTTATGGCAGGTACTTAGCGCAGGTAGCGAGGCTGGTCCCCGGTCGGTACAGGTGACCTCGTGTGGCCCAGGTTGATGTCACCAGTTTCCAGTTACCCGATTTATAACCACTGATGCCGCCTCTTGCCACTATTCTGTATTTCTAGTTTTCTATATTTATAATATTCACTTCCAACTTATATGTTGTTGTGATGCCCGTTCCACATCACTGTTCCACGAATCACCGTTCACTATTTTTTTTTCCTAATACACGTATGTACACAAAGCCTCGTTCACTGGCTCACACGCGGTCTCTCGTTTATTCTCTATTTAACACAAAGTTCTATTGTTAATGACTATTTTCAATTTTCCAGCGGGTCACTTCCTAATGGGAATACCATGAGAAACAGAACTCAGAGAAAAGATTGTACAGGATATGATAGATTATGTCACCCAGAAGTGTCAGGAGGCTGCAGACAGGCTTATCCCAGTCCAAAAAGTGAAAAATGAAATGCAACAGAAGAATCCGTGGTTCAACCAGGAATATGCGGCAGAAAAGCAATTGAGTAAAAGAACATGGCGAAACTACAGGAACAACAGAACACCAGAGAGCAGGGAGAGATACCAGAGGGCCAGAAAGGAGTACATCAGAGAGAGGAGAGAAGCAGAGAGGCAGTATGAAATTGACATCGCGAGTAAAGCTAAGACCCAACAAAACTGTTCCACAGCCACATCAGGAGGAAAACAGCAGTGAAGGAACAAGTGATGAAACTGAGAAAAGGGGAGAACAGACACACAGAGAACGACAAAGAGGTGTGTGAAGAACTGAACAAGAGATTCCAGGAAGTCTTCACAATAGAACAAGGAGAGGTCCCTGCACTAAATGAGGAGGCAAACCGGACAACCTTGAAGGAAATTTACCTCACCAGTGATGAGGTCATAAGGAATCTGTTAGAGCTGAATGTGTCAAAAGCTGTTGGGCCTGACAGAATCTCACCGTGGATTCTAAAAGAAGGTGCAGAAGCATTAAGTGTGCCACTCTCTATGGTGTATAACAGGTCACTGGAAACGGGGGACCTTCCGGAAAGCTGGAAGACAGCTAACGTAGTCCCAATTTACAAAAAGGGTGACAGGCAAGAGGCACTGAACTACAGGCCAGATTCCCTAACTTGTATAGGGAAGTATTGCATGCAAGGTGATGGAGAAGATTGTGAGGAAAAGGCTCGTAGAGAATCTGGAGGGAAACAGGTTGTAACACACCACCAGCATGGGTTCAGAGATGGTAAATCGTGCCTCACAGGCCTAATAGAATTTTATGATCAAGCAAAACAAATTAGGCAGGAAAGAGAAGGGTTGGCAGACTGCATTTTCTTGGACAATCAGAAAGCCTTTGACACAGTACCTCACAAAAGGCTGTTACAAAAGTTGGAGCAGCAGGCAGGAGTCAAAGGTAAGGTGCTCCAGTGGATAAGGGAGTATCTAAGCAATAGGAAACAGCGAGTAACGGTGAGGGGGGAGGCATCAGAGTGGCGAGATGTTACCAGTGGGGTTCCACGGGGCTCTGTTCTCGGACCCATCCTGTTTCTAGTATATGTAAACGACCTTCCAGAGGGTGTAGACTCCTTCCTCTCAATGTTTGCTGATGACGCAAAAATTATGAGAAGAATCAAAACAGATGAAGATAGACAGAGATTACAGGACGACCTGGACAAACTGGAGGAATGGTCTAGAAAATGGCTGCTAAAGTTTAACTCAGGAAAGTGTAAAGTAATGAAATTAGGCAAAGGTAGCAGAAGGCTGAACACAAGGTACCATCTGGGAGGTGAAATCCTACATGAGTCAAATAGAGAGAAAGATCTGGGGGTCGATATCACACCGAACCTGTCCCCAGAGGCCCACGCCAAAAGGATATCATCAGCGGCATATGCCAGACTGGCCAATATAAGAACTACCTTTAGAAACTTGTGTAAGGTATCGTTCAGGACCCTGTATACCACTTATGTAAGACCAATCCTGGAGTATGCAGCTCCAGCCTGGAGTCCATACCTAGTTAAACACAAGACGAAGTTAGAGAAGATTCAGAGGTATGCCACCAGACTGGTCCCGGAATGAGTTACTAGGAAAGGCTAAGGGAGCTAAACCTCACAACCCTGGAAAACAGAAGAGTAAGGGGAGACATGATAACCACCTACAAAATTCTCAGGGGACTTGACAGGGTGGACAAAGACAAACTCTTTAGCGCGGGTGGAACACGAACAAGGGGACACAGTTGGAAACTTAGTACCCAGATGAGCCACAGAGACGTTAGAAAGAATTTTTTCAGTTTCAGGGTAGTTAACCAATGGAATGCATTACGTAGTGTTGTGGTGGAGGCAGACTCCATACACAGTCTCAAATGTAGATATGATAGAGCCCAATAGGCTTAGGAATCTGTACATCAGTTGATTGACAGTTGAGAGGCGGGACCAAAGAGCCAGAGCTCAACCCCAGCAAACACAACTAGGTGAGTACAACTAGATGAGTACAACACAACTAGTACCACACAGCAACTAGTACATCACACCAAGTACACCACTACTACCACACCAGAACTAGTAGACCACTACTACCACACCACGACTAGTCAACCCGCTCTCGCACAACACAGCACATATATGAATTATTGCTTATGGTCAATATTTTGCTTATGAATTAGTACATATGTGGTATATTCCCAGTTATATTTTTTTCAAGGCTAAAACTCTTCCACACGTACCAATTTACGTCTCACAGTACCCGTCTATCGCCGTAGACATCAGAATAGTCGTGATTGGTTCATTTATAATGAAAATTGTAGTTTTAAGGTCCCACATGGGCTGTGAAATTTACCTACTATTGTCCATGATCTTAGAATATTACAGATCAGCTACATCCTATTAAAGGCTCGTAGTTTTGCTTTGAGAAATATTAGTTGTTTCTAGTAAATTATAATAAGCACTATAATTTATTACATAAAATAAAAGTGTTTCACCAAGCAACATTATATACACTAGTTTGTGCTTTAAATTTGTTTAAGGAAAGTATGGTAGGAATGTAAACAGAAAACGATGTTACGTTGGAATATTTATTGGGTACACTACTACAAACTGGATGGTATAGTGTCTACTACTTTCTGGAGGATGGTTATATTGTCCACTACCACCTGTTAGGTGGGTATGGGGTCCACTACTGCCCGCTGGATGGGTATATATTCCACTTCCGCCCATGGAATGTGTGTGTGTGGCGTCCACTATACCGCCCACAGGATGGGTATGGGGTCCACAATCACCCACAGAATGAAAATTGTGTCTACTACCACCCACAGGATGATCATGGCCTCCATTGCCGCCTACAGCATAATAATAGGATCCAGTACCGTCCACGGAATTGGTATATAGATAACTAACGCTGACAGGATGAGTATATCGTCTACTACCGCCCACAGGATGGGTATGGGGTTAACTACCACCATACGACACGTGTGGGGTCTACTGCCGCCCTCATGGTGCGTAGTGGGTCCATTACCATCTACAGGATGTGTATGGCGCCCACTGCCGCCCACATAATAAGTATGGTGTCCATTACCGCCCAAAGGATGGGTGTGGCCTACACTACCGCATACAGGATGAGGTATAGGGTCCAGTACCGCCCACGGAATGGGCATGGGTCCAGTACCGCCCACGGGATGGCCATGGGTCCATTACCGCCCACAATATGCCTATGGGATCAAGTATCGCCCACTGGATAGGTATGGGATCCACTACCGCCGACAGGATTGGTTTCGGGACCACTATCATCTAAAGAAAGGTCCACTTCCGTCAACAGGATGGCTTTGGGGACCACTATCATTCACAGGATGGGTATGGGGGTCCACTACCGCTCACAAGGTGGGTATTGGTGTCCACTACCACCCATAGGTTGGGTTTGGGGGTCATGTCCATCCACAGGGACATGACTTACTACACTTACAGGGTGGGAATAAGGTTCATTACCGCCTACAGGATGTGTATGGGATCACTACCACCCACAGGATGAGTATTGGTTCCCATACCACTTACAGGATGAGTATGGGGTCCAATACCACCCACAGGAGGGGTATGGGGTTCACTACCATACACAGGATGGGGTACGGGGTCCACTACCACCCACAAGATGGGTATGAGATCCATTACCACCCACAAGATGGGTATGGGGTCTCCTACCGTCTACATGATGGGTATGGGATCACTACCACCCACAGGATAGGTACGGGGTCCATTAGCTACCACCCATAGGATGGGTATGCAGGGGGTCCACTACCACCCACAGCATGGGTATGGGGTCCACTACCACCCACAGCATGGGTATGGGGTCCACTACCACCCAGAAGATGAGTAATGGGTCCCCTACCACTTACAGGATGAGTATGGGGTCAACTTTTTTCTTAACGAATTACGACACCCGATCATTGTTACAGGTGATCTCAATGCTAACCACCCCACATGGAGTAGAGGTACTCAAAATACTGCAGGCACCGATCTGTACAAATACTTAGACACTACACCATATATTCTTCTTTCGCCGCCCTACCTTGCAACCTACTTTAACTACAGAACCAATTATGAAGCCTCACTTGACATCTGCTTTGGCTCCGCACACTTTCAGCATGAACTACGGTTTCATACTGGACCAGATATTGGTAGTGACCACAAACCCCTCATTATAAAATTCACTAACTTTCAGCCACCAACCCACCCGCTAACGCTCCCCAAGTGGCACATTAAGAACCAAGATAAGAAAAAATTGGCTGATGTTGTCCGTCTCCCAGACACAGACGAAGAAGACCCTAACTGTTCACAATCATCTCTGCCATAAATTCTGCAGCCACCCAAATGCTCATGAAAACTTCAGGACATAGGTCCGACGAACCACTTAAACCGTCGTGGAACGCGCAATGTGCACGAACAGTCGCTTTACGCCGACGAGCCATCCAAAATCAAAGACGTCAACCTTCCCTACAGAATTGGGTCAATCTCCGGCGGGCCACAGCAGCGGCCAAAAAACCATACTATCAGCAAAGCGAGCATCATGGGAAACATTCTGTCATAGCCTCACACCCACCACGCCACACTCAAAAGTCTGGGCTACATTTAACAGCATTAAAGGTCGCCCAACATTCCCTTCGTTCCCCCTGATGATCAACGGTTAACTCTGCCAAACTCCTCAGGAGCGTGCTAACATTCTTGCTGAATGCCTTAAAGTTACCCTCTCAACATCATTCCTTCGTGCACAAGAACTCTCCCTCAGACAAGAAATTGACCGTGCCATACCGCTGCCCATGCTCTGCGTCGACAACATGTACACTTTAAGCGAACTACGAATAGCCTTAAACCGCCTACCTATTGGCAAGGCACCTCGAGAGGATGGAATTCCATATGAACTCATCAAATATCTTCCATCGACTGCACATAGAACTCTTCTTAACTATGCTGGACTCACGGAAATATTCCCTCACACTGGCAGACCAATATTATTCTTCCTTTCCTTAAACCAGGGAAAGACCCATCCCAACCTGCGTCATACAGACCTATCTCCCTACTACCATGCCTCAGTAAAGTCATAGAAAGGCTAGTACATACTCGCCTCCAATGGTACCTTGAGTATAATAATGTTATACCGTCACTCCAAGCTGGATTTCGACCGCAATGCTCCACGCTTGATCTGCCTTGAACATAAAATCCGCACCTCTCTCAGAAGCAGCAAATATTGTCTTGTTGTCTACCTAGACATCAAAGTAGCTTTTGATAGCATTCCTCATACTTGCCTCTTGGCAAGGCTTGCACGTTTAGCACAAATTAACCCAACAGTTAACCCACATAACCCCCGCTCCCCAACCATTCAATCGCAACGTTTCTTCACACGGGCTACAAATAACCTCAATATAGACCTCTCCCTACTCCAAAACAGTGAAACCCAACTTCCTGTCCCCCCATTCCACCTTGGCTTTATACAACTCTTAATACAGCAATACAACTCGAAGACAACGTTCCAAAATCTGCACCAAACTCAGCCATAGCCTCAGTCTTCGTCTCAACAATTAAAAATTGCTACTTAAATACCACAGAGATGTATACAGATGGATCTCGCATCATCATGAACAACGTACCCTCGGTCACTAGCGCTGTATGGATACCGGAATACCATCTCAAGCAGGGATGGCAGTTCCCAAACCAACTATCTATTTTCACAGCGGGATTATATTCCTTATATCAAGCTCTCCAAATCATCACAACATTACCAGTTGGGATATATACAATCTGTAGGTATTCCAAGAGCGCGATTCAAGCAATCACGTACTCTTCAAAATCGTGCAAGGAGATTGTCTACCCATGCCTTCAACTTCTTCACAAACATCAATTGAACGGTTATGACACCTCTATCCAATGGGTCCCAGCACATTGTGGTATTCTCCATAATGAACTTGTAGACCAACTAGCGAAAGCGATGCACAACACGCCTCACCTTACCCGTCATCCAATTCCCCATGTTGCACGTAAAGGAGCCTTCAAAGATACCATCTCCCAGGATTTTACAACAAACTGGAAAACGTTATGCTCACCTATCAGCCGGTCGGCCGAGCGGACAGCACGCGGGACTTGTGATCCTGTGGACCTGGGTTCGATCCCAGGCACCGGCGAGAAACAATGGGCAGAGTTTCTTTCACCCTATGCCCCTGTTACCTAGCAGTAAAATAGGTACCTGGGTGTTAGTCAGCTGTCACGGGCTGCTTCCTGGGGGTGGAGGCCTGGTCGAGGACCGGGCCGCGGGGACACTAAAAGCCCCGAAATCATCTCAAGATAACCTCAAGATAACCTTTGCACTATGGGTCCATTAAAAAGAAATGGGAAACTTGGGAACATGTCCGATATAAAAGCAGAGAAATTGATGTAACGATGACCAGATTAAGGCTGGGACATACCAAACTAGCAGCACACAGCTCTAAGTACAGAACAAACATCACTGAACTCTTTATTCACTGTCAGGTGCCTGAAACAGTCGAACACTATCTCCTGCACTGCTTCCGACATCATAGTGCCAGAGTAAATTTCAAACAAGTCTTTATCGCACTTAAAATACCCTTTACCATCGAGCATATATTAGGGGCTGGTAACCACTCGTTACAAGAAAAATACCAAATAGTTACTGCATTGGCTAAATATCTCCAGTCGACCAACAAATTGGGTCACATCTGACCCGCGCCACATTTATACCTGGCGCCACTAACAGCTAAACACGGAAAACAACTGCCTCGTCGCAGCACCATGGATCAGCTGACGCCATAAACACAACATACCGCCCTTCGGTGCGGCAAGTCTCCCTACAACACACACCTCTGTTTTAATCACCGTTCGTCTATCTACAGCACAACGCAAAAAGCACCTTGGTAGCTCCGATCGTCCTCAACATAAACGCGTCCACCAACATCTGTACTGGTGCAGTCATCGGCAGGACAAACCATTAAGGCAAACTGCATCTACTATCAAGAAGAAGAAGAAGATGTGGGGTCAACTACCAACCAAAAGAGGGGTATGGGGTTCACTACCATACACAGGATGGGGTATGGGGTCCACACACAAGATGGTGTAACGCCGGGAGAGTGCACCCATGACTCACCATGGGAATGTCCGGGTAAGATCAGCCTGTACCTCAGATTCAGCTAGAGTTAATTGAAATATCATCTGGCCCACCCTAGTCAGCTTGTTCCCTGTTTATGAAAATCCTGATAGTCTTATCACAACAACCTAATGATACATTTTGATTGCTTTTTTGTGTGTCATGGGCAGCTGACGCCCTTATGTGCTGACCAAGTTGGCTGAATCAGCTGGGAGCAGGTCCACCCCAGACGTACCCACAACAGTGTAAAACGCCCCCCCTTCTGATTCAGTTGGATATATACCCCCTGTATGATAGTTAGTATAGAGAGAGACAGTGCTGGAGGGTCGGAGAGTGTGTGTGAAGCTGCAGGTCCGTGAGGAGGCTGTAGGTCATCCGGCAAGCCTCAGGAGACAGAGTGACTCCACCCACTGAGAGGCAGAGAGTGGTCTTAAGGTAATGTGTATGATCTTTGATACGTTTCCATGTCTGGATCCCGTAACAATTGCCAGTATTGCCAGTGTTAAAGTAGGATTTTATAAGTAGTGAATTACATAATTTGTTCTTAATAAACTCATGTTAAACTTCCCATCTGCATCAATTGTTGAATCCCCGTAGCTTCTGGATATAGTTGGCTAACAACCGTCCCATAAATATTGACAGTTAAAGAAAGAGTACTCTCCAAGTCAAGCAATGTTTCTTGCCTCGTTGCTTGATATAGTAAATGGAAAGGCAGATGGTGGCAGCGATATTAATCCTGTGTAGCATTTCCTTTCCGAGGTGCTATATGGTGGTGTTACAGATCATTAATGTTGTTTTATTCTTTATTTATGTATATAGTGGTGTTACAATGGGTATGAAATCCACTACCACCCACAAGATTGGTGTGGGGTCCACTAGCACCCACAAGAAAGGTATGGAGTCCACTACCCCCCACAAGATGGGTATGGGGTCCACTACAACCCACAAGATGGGAATGGGGTCCACTTCCATCTACATAATAAAGTATCGGGTCCACTACCACCCACAAGATGGGTATGGGGTCCAGTACTATCTATATGATTAGTATGGGGTCCAATACCACAGACAAAATGGGTATGGGGTCCACTACAACCCACAAAATGGGTAAAGGGATCACTACCACCCACATGATGGGTATATGGCTCACTACCCCCTACAAGATGGGTATGGGGTCCACTACCACCAACAAGATTGGTATATGGTCCACTACCACCCGCAGGATGGGTAAGGGGTTCACAAACACCAAGATGGTTATGGGGTCCACTACCACCCACAAGATGGTTATGGGGTTCACTACCATTCACATGATGGGTATGAGGTCCACTACCCCGCCCCTCCCCCACAGGACGGGTATGGGGTCCACTACCACCCACATGATGGGTGTGGGGTTCACTACCACTCACAAGTTGGGTATAGGGTCCATTACCCCACTCCACCCCAACAAGATGGGGATGTGGTTCACTACCACCCACAAGATTGGTATGTGGTCCACTTCAACCCAGAAGATGGGTATGGGGTCCACTACCACCAACAAGATGTGATGGGGTCCTGTACCACCCACAAGATTGGTATGTGGTCCACAACCACCCGCTGAATAGGTATGGGGTCCACTACCACCAACAAAATAGGTATGGGTTCCACTACCACCCACAAGATGGGAATGGGGTCCACTACCACCAACAAGATGGGTATGGGGTCCACTACAGCAAACAAGATGCGAATAGGGCTCACTACCACCCACAAGATGGGTATGGTGTCCACTACCACCAACAAGAGGGGAATGGGGTCCACTACCACCCACAAGATGGGCATGGGGTCCACAACCACCCACAGGATGGGTATGGGGTCCACTACCACCAACAAGATTGGTATATGGTCCACTACCACCCGCAGGATGGGTAAAGGGTTCACAAACACCAAGATGGTTATGGGGTCCACTACCACCCACAAGATGGTTATGGGGTTCACTACCATTCACATGATGGGTATGAGGTCCACTACCCCGCCCCTCCCCCACAGGACGGGTATGGGGTCCACTACCACCCACATGATGGGTGTGGGGTTCACTACCACTCACAAGTTGGGTATAGGGTCCATTACCCCACTCCAACCCAACAAGATGGGGATGTGGTTCACTACCACCCACAAGATTGGTATGTGGTCCACTTCAACCCAGAAGATGGGTATGGGGTCCACTACCACCAACAAGATGGTGATGGGGTCCTGTACCACCCACAAGATTGGTATGTGGTCCACAACCACCCGCTGAATAGGTATGGGGTCCACTACCACCAACAAAATAGGTATGGGTTCCACTACCACCCACAAGATGGGAATGGGGTCCACTACCACCAACAAGATGGGTATGGGGTCCACTACAGCAAACAAGATGCGAATAGGGCTCACTACCACCCACAAGATGGGTATGGTGTCCACTACCACCAACAAGAGGGGAATGGGGTCCACTACCACCCACAAGATGGGCATGGGGTCCACAACCACCCACAGGATGGGTATGGGGTCCACAACCACCAACAAGGTGGGTATGGGGTCCACTACCACCCACAAGATAGGTATGGGGTTCACTACAGCCAACAAGATGGGAATGGGGTTCATTACCACCCACAAGATGGTTATGGGGTCCACTACCACCAACAAGATGGGAAAGGGGTCCACTACCACCCACAGGATGGGTGTGGGGTCCACTACCACCCAAAAGATGTATATAGGGTCCATTGCCACCCACAAGATGGGTATTTTGTCCACTACCACCCACAAGATGGTTATGGGGTTCACTACCACCCACATGATTGGCATGGTGTCCACTACCACCCACAACATGGGTATTACGTCCACTACCCCAACAATATGGTCATGGGGTCCACTACCACCCACAAGATGGGTATTGGGTCCACTAACACCAACAAGATGGGTATGGGGTCCACTACAAGCAACAAGATGGGTATGGATTCCAATACCACCCACAAGATGGGAATGGGGTCGACTACCACCCACAATATGGGTGTGGGGTCCACTACCATCCACAAGATGGGTGTTGTTTCCACTACCACCCACATGTTGGGTAAGGGGTCCACTAACCCCTCACAAGATGGGGAACGGGTCCACTACCACCCGCAGGAGTATTGAGTCAACTACCACCCACAAGATGGGCATGGGGGTCCACTCCACCAACAAGATGGGTATAGGGTCCACAGCCACCCACAAGATGGGTATGTGGTCCACTACCATCAACAAGAATGGTATGGGGACCACTACCACCCACAAGATAGGTATGGGGCTCCCCTGAAACCCACAACACGGGTATGTGGTCCACAACCACCAGCAGGATGGGAAAAGGGTCCATAACGACCAACAAGATAGGTATGGGGCCATTAACACCCACAAGATGGGAATTGGGTCCACTACCACCCACAAGGTGGGTATGGGGTCCACTTCCACCCACAAGATGAGTATGGGGTCCGTTACCATCACAAGATGGGGATGGGGTCCACTGCCACCCACAAGATGGGGATGGGGTTCACTACCACACACAAGGTGGGTATGGGGTCCATTACTACTCACAAGTTGGGTATGGGGTCCATTACCCCCACAATATGGGGATGGGGTCCACTACCACCCACAAAATTGGAATGTGGTCCACTACCACCCGCAGGATAGGAATGGAGTCCACTAATATCAACAAGATGGGTATAGGTTTCACTACCACCAACAAGATAGGTATGGGGTCCACTACCACCCACAAGATGGATATGGGGTTCACTACGACCCACAAGATGGGTGTGGGGTATAAAACCACCCACAAGATGAGTATGGGGTTCACTACCACCCACAATATGGTTATGGGGTCCACTACCAGGCACATGATTTGTATGGGGTCCACTACCCCCAACACGATGGGAATGAGGTCCACTACCACCCACAACATATGTATGGTGTCCACTACCCCCACAATATGGATATGGGGACCAATATCACCCACAAGATTGGTATGTGGTCCACTACCACCCGCCGGACGGGTATGGGGTCCACAACCACCATCAAGATAGGTATGGGGTCCATTACCACCCACAAGATGGGAATGGGGTCCACTACCACCCACAAGGTTGGTTTGGGGTCCACTACCATCTTCAAGATGGGTATTGGGTCCGTTACCACCCACAAGATGAGTATGGGGTCCACTACCATTCACATGAGGGGTATGGGGTCAACTACTCCCCCCTCACAAGACGGGTATGGGGTCCACTACCACCCACATGATGGGTGTGGGGTCCACTACCACCCACAAGTATGGTATGGGGTCCACTACTATCTTAAAGATTACGATGGGGTCCTCTACTACCCACAAGATTGGTATGTTGTCCAATTCCACCCGCAGGATGGGTATGGGGTCCACTACCACCAGCAAGATGGGTATTGGTTCCACTACCACCAACAAGTTGGGTATGGGGTCCACTACCCCCTCACAAGATGGGGATGTGGTCCACTACCACCCACAAGATTGGTATGTGCACAAGTACCACCCGCTGGATGGGTATGGGGCCCACTGCCATCATCAAAATGGGTATTAGTTCAACTACCACCCATAAGATGGGTATTAGGTCCACTACCACCAACATGATGGGTATGAGGTCCACTACCACCCACAAGATGGGTATATAGTCCACTACCACCCACAAGATTGGAATGGGGTTCACTACCACCCTCAAGATAGGTATGGGGTCCACAACCACCCACAGGATGGGTATAGAGTCCACTACTACCAACAAGATGGGTATGGGGTCCACTACCACCCACAAGATGGTTATGGGCTCCACTATCACCCACAAGATGGGTATGGGGTCCACTACAACCCACAAGATGACTATAGGGTCCACTACCTCCCCACTGGATGGGTATTGGGGTCCACGACCACCCACAAGATGGTTATGGGGTTCACTACCACCTAAGTGATGGGTATGGGCTCCAATACCCCCACAATATGGGTATGGGGTCAACTACCACCCACAAAATGGGTATTGGGTCCACTACCATCCGCTGAATCGGTATGGGGTCCACTACCACCAACAAGATAGGTATGGGTTCCACTACCACCCATAAGATGGGAATGGGGTCCACTACAGCCAACAAGATGGGAATGGGGTTCACTACCACCCACAAGATGGGAATGGGGTCCACTACCACCATCAAGATGGGAAAGGGGTCCACTACCACCCACAGGATGGTTATGGGGTTCACTACCACCCACAAGTTGGTTATGGGGTCCACTACAACCAACAAGATAGGTATGGATTCCACTACCAAAAACAAGATGGGAATGGGGTCCACTACCACCTACAAGATGGGTGTGGGATCCACTATCACCCACAAGATGGGTGTGGTGTCCACTACCACCCACATGATGGGTATGGGGTCCACTAACCCCTCAAAAGATGGGGAACGGGTCCACTTCCACCCGCAGGAGGGGTATTGGGTCAACTACCACCCACAAGTTTGGCATAGGGTCCACTAACGCCCACAAGATGGGTATGATGTCCACTACCACCCACAAGATGGGAATGGGGTCCACTACCACCAACAAGATGGGTATGGGGTCCACTGCCACCCACAAGATGGGTATGTGGTCCACTACCACCCGCAGGATCGGCATTGGGTCCACTACCACCAACAAGATGGGTATGGGGTCCACTTCCATGAACAAGATGGGTATGGGGTCCCCGACCACCCACAAGACAGGTATGGGGGTTCCCTTCAACCCACAAGAAGGGTATGTGGTCCACAACCACCAACAGGATGGGAATAGGGACCACAACGACCAACAAGATAGGTATGGGGCCATTAACACCCACAAGATGGGAATTGGGTCCACTACCACCCACAAGGTGGGTATGGGGTCCACGTCCACCCACAGGATGGGTATAGAGTCCACTACTACAAACAAGATGGGTATGGGGTCCACTACCACCCACAAGATGGTTATGGGGTCAACTATCACACAAAAGATGGGTATGGGGGTCCACTACAACCCACAAGATTAGTATGGGGTCCACTACTTCCCCACAGGATGGGTATGGGGTCCACTACCACCAACAAGATGAGTGTGCGGTCCACTGCCACCCACAAGATGTGTATAGGGTCCACTACCAACCACAAGATGGGTATTGGGGTCCACTACCACCCACAAGATGGTTATGGGGTTAACTACCACCTACTTGATGGGTGTGGGCTCCAATAACCCCACAATATGGGTATGGGGTCCACTACCACCCACAAGATGGGTATTGGGTCCACTACCACCCGCTGAATCGGTATGGGGTCCACTACCACCAACAAAATAGGTATGGGTTCCACTACCACCCACAAGATGAGAATGGGGTTCACTACCACCCACAAAATGGGTATTTGGTCCACTACAGCCAACAAGATGGGAATGGGGTTCACTACCACCCACAAGATGAGTATGGTGTCCACTACCACCAACAAGATGGGAATGGGGTCCACTACCACCCACAAGATGGGTATGGGTCCCATAACCACCCACAGGATGGGTATGGGGTCCACTGCCACCAACAAGATGGGTATTGGGTCTACTACCACCCATTAGATGGGTATGGGGTCCACTACAGCCAACAAGATGGGAATGGGGTTCAATACCAGCCACAAGATGGGTATGGGGTCCACTACCACCCACAGGATGGTTATGGGGTTTCACTACCTCCCACAAGTTGGTTATAGGGTCCACTACAACCAAGAAGATGGGTATGGATTCCACTACCACCAACAAGATAGGAATGGGGTCCACTACGACCTACAAGATGGGTGTGGGGTCCACTACCACCCACAAGATGGGTGTGGTGTCCACTACCACCCATATGTTGGGTATGGGGTCCACTAACCCCTCACAAGATGGGTAACGGGTCACCTACCACCCGCAGGAGGGGTATTAGGTCAACTACCACCCACAAGATGGGCATGGGGTCCACTAACGCCCACAAGATGGGTATGATGTCCACTACCACCCACAAGATGGGTATGGGGTCCATTGCCACCCACAATATGGGTATGTGGTCCACTACCACCCGCAGGATCGGTATAGGGTCCACTACAACCAACAAGATGGGTATGGGGTCCCTACCACCCACAAGATGGATATGGTTTTCACTACCATCAACAAGATGGGTATGGGGTCCACTACCTCCCACAAGAGAGGTATGGGGGTCCCATGCAACCCACAAGAAGGGTAGAGGGCCCGTTACTATCACAAGATGGGGATGGGGTCCACTACAACCCTCAAGTTGGGGATGGGGTTCACTACCACACACAAGGTGGGTATGGGGTCCATTACTACTCACAATTCCCATCTACAGTAGGGGGTGGTATGGGGTTAGTGGACCCCATACCACCCACATGTTGGGTATAGGGTCCACTAACCCCCCTCACAAGATGGTGAACGGGTTCACTACCACCCGCAGTAGGGGTATGGGGTCAACTACCACCCACAAGATGGGCATGGGGTCCACTAACGCTCACAAGATGGGTATGATGTCCACTACCACCCACAAGATGGGTTTGGGGTCCAGTACCACCAACAAGATTGGTATGGGGTCCACTGCCACCCACAAGATTGGTATGTAGTCCACTACCACCCACAGGATCGGCATTGGGTCCACTACCACCAACAAGATGGGAATGGGGTTCACTACCACCCACAAGATGGGTATGGTGTCCACTATCACCAACAAGATGGGAATGGGGTCCACTAACACCCACATGATGGGTGTGGGGTCCACTACCACCAACAAGATGGGTATGGGGTCTACTACCACCCACTAGATGGGTATGGGGTCCACTACAGAAAACAAGATGGGAATTGGGTTCACTACCACCCACAAGATGGGTATGGGGTCCACTACCACCAACAAGATGGGAAAGGGGTCCACTACCACCCACAGGATGGTTATGGGGTTCACTACCACCCACAAGTTGGTTATGGGGTCCACTACAACCAACAAGATAGGTATGGATTACACTACCAAAAACAAGATGGGAATTGGGTCCACTACCACCTACAAGATGGGTGTGGGGTCCACTATCACCAACAAGATGGGTGTGGTGTCCACTACCACCCACATGTTGGGTATGGGGTCCACTAACCCCTCACAAGAGGGGGAACGGGTCCACTACCACCCGCAGGAGGGGTATTGGGTCAACTACCACCCACAAGATGGGCATGGGGTCCACTAACGCCCACAAGATGAGTATGTTGTCCTCTAACACCCACAAGATGGGTATGGGGTTCACTACCACCCACAAGACAGGTATGGGAGTCCCCTGCAACCCACAAGAAAGGTATGTGGTCCACAACCACCAGCAAGATGGGAATAGGGTCCACAACGACCAACAAGATAGGTATGGGGCCATTAACACCAACAAGATGGGAATTGGGTCCACTATCACCCACAAGGTGGGTATGGGGTCCACTTCCACCCACAAGATGGGTATGGGGTCCGTTACAATCACAAAATAGGGATGGGGTCCACTACCACCCACAAGTTGGGGATGGGGTTCACTACCACACACAAGGTGGGTATGGAGTCCATTACTACTCACAATTCCCATCTACAGAATGGTGTGGTATGGGGTTAGTGGACCCCATACCACCCACATGTTGGGTATAGGGTCCACTAACCCCCCTCACAAGATGGGGAACGGGTCCACTACAACCTGCAGTAGGGGTATGGGGTCAACTACCACCCACAAGATGGGCATGGGGTCCACAAACGCCCACAAGATGGCTATGTAGTCCACTACCACCCACAGGATCGGCATTGGGTCCACTAACGCCCACAAGATGGGTATGATGTTCACTATCACCCACAAGATGGGAATGGGGTCCACTACCACCAACAAGATGGGCATGGGGTCCACTGCCACTCACAAGATGGGTATGTGGTCCCCTAACACCCGCATGATCGGTATAGGGTCCACTACCACCAACAATATGGGTATGGGGTCCACTACCACCCACAGATTGGGTGTGGGGTCCACTACCATCAACAAGATGGGTATGGGGTCCACTACCACCCACAAGATAGGTATGTGGGTCTCCTTCAACCCACAAGAAGGGTATGTGGTCCACAACCACCAGCACGATGGGAATAGGGTCCACAACGACCAACAAGATAGGTATGGGGCCATTAACAACCACAAGATGGGAATTGGGTCCTCTATCACCCACAAGGTGGATATGGGGTCCACTATCACGCACAAGGAGGGTATGGGGTCCACTTCCACCCACACGATAAGCATTGGGTCCGTTACCATCACAAGATGGGGATGAGGTCCACTACCACCCACAAGATGGGGATGGGGTTCTCTACCACACACAAGGTGGGTATGGGGTCCATTACTACTCACAATTCCCATCTACAGTATGGGGTGGAATGGGGTAAGTGGACCCCATACCACCCTAATGTTGGGTATGGGGTCCACTAACCCTTCACAAGATGGTGAACGGGGCCACTACCACCCGCAGGAGGGGTATGGGGTCAACTACCACCTACATGATGGGAATGGGGTCCACTAACGTCCACAAGATGGGTATGATGTCCACTACTACCCACAAGATGGGGATGGGGTTCACTACCACACACAAGGTGGGTATGGGGTCCATTACTACTCACAATTCCAAATTCTTTAGTATGGGGTGGTATGGGGTTAGTGGACCCCATACTACCCACATATTGCGTATAGGGTCCACTAACCCCTTAAAAGATGGGGAACAGGTCACCTATCACCCGCAGTAGTGGTATGGGGTCAACTACCACCCACAAGATGGGCATGGGGTCCACAGCCACCCACAAGATGGGTATGTGGTCCACTACCACCCACAGGATCGGTATAGGGTCCACTACCACCAATAAGATGGGTATGGGGTCCACTACCACCCACAAGATGGGTATGGGGTCCACTACCATCAACAAGATAGGTATTGGGTCCACTACCACCCACAAGATAGGTATGGAGGTCCCCTTCAACCCACAAGATGGGTATGTGGTCCACAACCACCAGCAGGATGGGAATAGGGTCCACAACGACCAACAAGATAGGTATAGGGCCATTAACACCCAGAAGACGGGTATGGGGTCCACTACCACCCACATGATTGGGATGGGGTTTACTACCACCCACATCATGGGTATGGGGTTCACTTCCCCCAGCAAGATGGGTATGGGGTTCACTAGCACCCACAAGATGGGTACGGGGTCCACTACCACCCGCAGGATGGATATAGGGTCCCACAACCACCTGGGGTCCACTATCCTTCCCCACAAGACGGGTATGGGGTTCGCTACTGCCCAGGAAATGGGTATGGGGTCCACGTCGACCTACAAGATTGATATGGTGTCCACTACCACCTACAAGATTGGTATGTGATCCACTACCACCCGCAGGATGGGTATGGGGTCCACAACCACCAACAAGATGGGTATGGGGTCCATTAACACCCACAAAGATGGTTATGGGGTTCCCTACTAGCTACATGATGGGTATGGGGTCCACTACTCCCACAATATGGGTATGGGGTTCACTACGACCCTCATAATGGGTATTGGGTCCACTGCCACCCGCAGGATGGGTATAGGGTCCGACAACCACCAGGGTCACTACCCTCCCCCCCACACAAGACGGGTATGGGGCCCAATGTCACCAACATGATGGATATGGGGTCCACTAACAACCACAAGTTAGGTATGGGGTCCACTAACCACTGACAAGATATGGATGGGGTCCTCTATCACCCACAAGATTGGTATGTGGTCCACTACCACCTGCTGCAAGGGTATGGGGTCCACTACCACAAACAAGATGTGTATGGGTTCCACTACCAACCACAAGATGGGTATGGGGTTCACTACAACCCACAAGATGGGTATGGGGTACATTACCGCCCTCAAGATAGGTATGGGGTCCATTACCACAAACAAGATGTGTATGGGTTCCACTACCACCCACAAGATGGGAATGGGGTTCACTACCACACACAAGATGGGTAGGGGGTCCACTACCACCAACAATATGGTTATGGGGTCCAGTACCACCCTCAAGATGGGTATGGGGTCCACAACCACCCACAGGATGGGTATAGAGGCCATTACCACCAACAAGATAGGTATGGGGTCCACTACCACCCACAAGATGGGTATGGGGTCCACTACCACCCATGATATGGTTATGGAGTCCACTACCACCAACAAGATGGGTATGGGGGTGCACTACAACCCACAAGATGGGTATGGGGTAAACTACCACCCACAGGATGGGTATGGGGACCACTACTACCAACAAGATGGGTGTTGGGTCCACTACCACACACAAGATGTGTATAGGGTCCACTACCACCCACAAGATGGGTATTGGGGGTCCACCACCACTCATAAGATGGTTATGGGGTTCACTACCACCCACAAGATGGGTATTGGGTCCACTACCACCCGCAAGATGGGAATAGGGCCCCACAAACACCAAGCGTTCAAAAACCCAACCCCCCACCCAAGACGGGTATTGGATCCAATATCACTCAAAATATGGGTATGGGGTCCACTACCACCCACAAAATGGATATGGAGTCCGCTACCACCCACAAGATTGGTATGTGGTTCACTACCACCCGCAGGATGGGTGAGGGGTTCAATACCACCCACAAGTTGGGTATGTGGTCGAATACCCTCTCACAAGATTTGGATGGGGTCGTCTAGCACCCAGAAGATTGGTATGTGGTCCACTACCACCCGCTGGAAGGGTATGGGGTCTACTACCACAAACATGATGGGTATGGGGTCCACAACCACCCACAAGATGGGTATCGGGTCCACTACTGCCCACAAGATGGGTATGGGGTCCACTACTACCCACAAGATGGGAATGGGGTCCACTACCACCAACAAGATGGTTATGGGGTCCACTACCACCCACAAGATGAGTATGGGGTCCACTACCACCCGCAGGATAGGTATGGGGTGCACTACCACCAACAAGATAGGTATGGAGTCCACTACCACCGACAAGATGGTTATGGGGTCCACTACCACCCAAAAGGTGGGTTTGGGGTCCACTACCACCCACAAGATGGGATTGAGGGTTCACTACAACCCACAAGATGGGTATGGGGTCCACTACCACCCGCTGAATAGGTATGGGGTCCACTACCACCCGCTTGATAGGTATGGGGTCCACTACCACCAACAAGATGGGAATTGAATCCACTACCACAAACAAGATGTGTCTGGGGTCCATTGCCTCCCACAAGATTAGGATGGGATTCACTACCACCCACATGATGGTTCATGGTATGGGGGTTCACTACCCCCAACAAGATGGGAATGGGGTCCACTACCACCTACAACATGGGTATGGTGTCCACTACCCTCACAGTATGGGTATGAGGCCCAATACCACCCACAAGATGGGTGCGGGTTCCACTACCACCCGCAGGATGGATATAGGGTTCCACAACCACCTGGGGTCCACTATCCTTCCCCCTCAACAAGACGGGTATGGGGTCAGCAATCGCCCAGAAAATGGGTATGGGGTTCACTACCACCAACAAGATTGGTATGTGGTCCAATACCACCAACAATATGGTTATGGGGTCCACTACCACCCTCAAGATGGGTATGGGATCCACAGCCACCCACAGGATGGGTATAGAGTCCACTACCACCAACAAGATAGGTATGGGATCCACTACCACCCACAAGATGGGTATGGGGTCCACTACCACCCAGAAGATGGTTATGGGGTCCACTACCACCCACAAGATGGTTATGGGGTCCACTACCACCCACAAGATATTTATGGGGTCCACTACCACCCACAAAATGGGTATGGGGTCCACTACCACCCACAAGATGGTTATGGGGTCCACTACAACCCACAAGATGGGTATGGGGTTCACACCCACCCACAGGATAGGTATTGGGTCCACTACCACCAACAAGATGGGTGTGGGGTCCACTACCTGGTTGATACCTGGTTGATGGGGTTCTGGGAGTTCTTCTACTCCCCAAGCCCGGCCCGAGGCCAGCCTTGACTTGTGAGAGTTTGGTCCACTAGGCTGTTGCTTGGAGCGGCCCGCAGGCCCACATACCCACCACAGCCTGGTTGGTCCGGCACTCCTTGGAGGAATAAATCTAGTTTCCTCTTGAAAATGTCCACGGTTGTTCCGGCAATATTTCTTATGCTTGCTGGGAGGACTTTGAACAACCGCGGACCTCTGATGTTTATACAGTGTTCTCTGATTGTGCCTATGGCACCTCTGCTCCTCACTTGTTCTATTCTACATTTTCTTCCATATCGTTCACTCCAGTACGTTGTTATTTTACTGTGTAGATTTGGTACTTGGCCCTCCAGTATCTTCCAGGTGTATATTATTTGATATATCTCTCGTCTTCTTTCTAATGAGTACATTTGGAGGGCTTTGAGACGATCCCAATAATTTAGGTGCTTTATTGCGTCTATGCGTGCCGTATATGTTCTCTGTATTCCCTCTATTTCAGCAATCTCTCCTGCTCTGAAGGGGTAAGTGAGTACTGAGCAGTACTCAAGACGGGACAACACAAGTGACTTGAAGAGTACAACCATTGTGATGGGTTCCCTGGATTAGAAAGTTCTCGTAATCCATCCTATCATTTTTCTGGCTGTCGCAATATTTGCTTGGTTATGCTCCTTAAACGTTAGGTCGTCAGACATTATTATTCCCAAATCCTTTACATGCTGTTTTCCTACTATGGGTACATTTGATTGTGTTTTGTACTCTGTATTATGTTTAAGGTCCTCATTTTTACCGTACCTGAGTACCTGGAATTTATCACTATTAACCATCATGTTATTTTCTGATGCCCAGTCGAAAACTTTATTATTATCAGCTTCAAGTTTTTCAATGTCTTCAGCCGAGGTAATTTTCATACTGATTTTTGTGTCATCTGCAAAGGATGATACGAAGCTGTGACTTGTATTTTTGTCTATATCTGATATGAGAATAAGGAAAAGCAGCGGTGCAAGGACTGTACCCTGAGGTACAGAGCTTTTAACTGCACTTGGACTAGATTTTATATGGTTGACCGTTACTCGCTGAGTCCTGTTTGACAGAAAACTGAGTATCCAGCGTCCTACTTTACCGGTTATTCCAATTGACTTCATTTTGTGTGCTATCCCTCATGGTCACATTTATCGAAAGCCTTTGCGAAGTCCGTGTATATCACATCAGCATTCAGTTTTTCTTCTAATGCCTCAGTGACTTTGTCGTAGTGCTCAAGTAGCTGTGAGAGGCACGATCTTCCCGCTCGAAATCCATGTTGGCCTGGGTTGTGAAGGTCATTGGTCTCCATGAAATTGGTGACCTGACTCCTAATCACTCTCTCAAATACTTTTATGATGTGCGATGTTAGTGCAACTGGTCTATAATTTTTTGCCAATGCTTTGCTCCCTCCCTTGTGTAGAGGGGCTATAATGTCTGCTACTTTAAGTGCATCTGGTATCTCCCCCGTGTCCAAGCTCTTCCTCCACACTATACTGAGTGCCTGTGCTACCGGCACTTTGCATTTCTTTATAAATATTGAATTCCATGGGTCTGGACCTGGGGCCGAGTGCATGGGCATGTTTTCAATTTCTCTTTCAAAATTTAGTGCGCTCGTGTTTATATCAGTTATATTTACAGGGGTTTGAATATCCCGCATAAAGAAATTGTCTGGATCTTCCACCTTCATGTTGTTTATTGGAGTGCTAAACATGTCCTCATGCTGCTTTTTTAGGATTTCACTAATTTCTTTGTCATCCTCTGTGTATGAACCTTCACTTGTACGAATAGGTCGAATACTGGCAGTGGTTTTTGCTTTTGATTTCGCATAAGAGAAGAAATATTTTGGATTTTTCTTTATTTCCTGAATTGCTTTCTGTTCTAACTGCCTTTCTTCAGTTTCATATGAGTGTTTCAATTTCCGCTCGATTTCTTCAATCTCCGTATTTAAATTATTCCTTCTTTGACGGGAAATTCGTGTCTGCATAAGCAGTTCCGTTATTTTTTTTCTGCGTTTATAGTGACGTCTGCGTTCTCTTTATACGTTAGATCTCTTTCTGGCTTTCCTCAAAGAAACATGTTTCAGACATACTTGATACGCTTCTGAAGTCAGTTTTTCTATTCCTTCTGTAGGACTTGTATTACTTAGAACAGTTCCCCATGGAATGTTTGTAAGTTCCCTGTTTATTATCTCCCAGTCTATCCTTTTATTATTAAAATTGAATTTACTGAATAGCCCCTCTCGCTTTATCAACGTTTTAGGTCTATTCTGAGTATTGATGGTCCCACAAGATGTGTATAGGGTCCACTACCACCCACAAAATGGGTATTGGGGTCCACTACCACCCACAAGATGGTTATGGGGTTCACTACCACCTACATGATGGGTATGGGGTCCACTACTCCCACAATATAAGTATGGGGTCCACTACCACCCACAAGATGGGTATTGGGTCCACTACCACCCGCAGGATGGGTATAGGGTCCAACTACCACTTGGGGTCCACTAACCCCCTCCCACACACAAGACGGGTATGGGGTCCAATATCACCCAAAAAATGGGTATGGGATCCACTACCACCCACATGATGGAAATGGAGTCCACACCCACCCACAGGATTGGTATGTGGTCCACTACCACCCGCAGGATGGGTGTGGGGTCAAATACAACCCACAAGTTGGGATTGTGGTCGACTAACCTCTCAAAAGATTTGGATGGGGTCCTCTACCACCCACAAGATTGGTATGTGGTCCACTACCACGCGCTGGATGGGTATGGGGTCCACTACTACAAACATGATGGGTATGGGGTCCACTACCACCCACAAGATGGGTATGGGGTTCACTACCACCCACATGATGGGTATAGGGTCCACTACCACCCACAAGATAGGAATGGGGTCCACTACCACCAACAAGATGGGTATGGGGTCACTACCACCCACAAGATGGGTATGGGGTCCACTACCACCCGCTGGATGGGGATGGGATCCACTACCACAAACATGATGGGTATGGGGTCCACTACCACCCACAAGATGGGTATGGGGTCCACTACCGCCCAAAAGATGGGTATGGGGTCCACTACCACCCACAAGATGGGAATGGGGTCCACTACAACCAACAAGATGGGTATGGAGTCCACTACCACCCACAAGATGGGTATGGGGTCCACTACCACCCGCAGGATAGGTATGGGGTCCACTACCAGCAACAAAATAGGTATGAAGTCCACTACCACGGACAAGATGGTTATGGGGTCCACTACCACACAAAAGGTGGGTTTGGGGTCCACTACCACCCACAAGATGGGATTGAGGGTTCACTACAACCCACAACATAGGTATGGGGTCCACTACCACCCGCTGGATAGGTATGGCGTCCACTACCACCCGCTGGATAGGTATGGGGTCCACTACCACCCGCTGGATAGGTATAGGGTCCACTACCACCCGCTGGATAGGTATGGGGTCCACTACCACCAACAAGATGGGAATGGGATCCACTACCACAAACAAGATGTGTATGGGGTCCATTGCAACCCACAAGATTAGGATGGGGTTCACTACCACCCACATGATGGGTGTGAGGTTAACTACCCCCAACAAGATAAGTGTGGGGTCCACTACCACCTACAACATGGGTATGGTGTCCACTACCTCCTCAGTATGGATATGAGGTCCAATACCTCCCACAAGATGGGTGTGGGGTCCACTACCACCCGCAGGATGGATATAGGGTTCCACAACCACCTGGGGTCCACTGTCCCCCCCCCACATGACGGGAAAGGGGTCAACTATCGCCCAGAAAATGGGTATGGGGTCCTCTTCCACCTACAAGATTGATATGGAGTGCACTACCACCTACAAGATTGGTATGTGGTCCACTACCACACTCAGGATTGGTATGAGGTCCACAACCACAAACAAGATGGGTATGGGGTTCCCTACCACCTACACGATAGGTATAGGGTCCACTACCCCCACAATATGGGTATACCTGGTTGATACCTGGTTGATGGGGTTCTGGGAGTTCTTCTACTCTCCAAGCCAGGCCCGAGGCCAGGCTTGAATTGTGAGAGTTTGGTCCACTAGGCTGTTGGTTGGAGCGGCCCGCAGTCCAACATACCCACCACAGCCCTGCTGGTCCGGAAGTCCTTGGAGGAATAAATCAAGTTTCCTCTTGAAGATGTCCACGGTTGTTCCAGCAATATTTCTTATGCTTGCTGGGAGGGTGTTGAACAACCGTGGACCTCTGGTGTTTATACAGTGTTCTCTGATTGTGCTAATGGCACCTCTGCTCTTCACTGGTTCTATTCTGCATTTTCTTCCATATCGTTCACTCCAGTACGTTGTTATTTTACTGTGTAGATTTGGTACTTAGCCCTCCAGTATCTTCCAGTGTATATTATTTGATATCTCTCTCGTCTTCTTTCTAGGGGTCCACTACGATATGGGTCCACTACGACCCACAAGATGGGTATTGGGTCCACTGCCACCCGCAGGATGATTATAGGGTCCCACAACATCCAGGGGTCCACTACCCCCCCCCCCCACCCAAACAAGACGGGTATGGAGTCCAATATCACCCACATGATGGATATGGGGTCAACTACCACCCACAAGTTGGGTATGGGGTCCACTAACCTCTGACAAGATATGGATGAGGTTCTCTATCACCCACAAGATTGGTATGTGGTCCACTACCACCCGCAGGATGGGTGTGGAATCCCCTTCCACCCACAAGTTGGGTATGGGGTCTACTAACATTTCACAAGATTTGGATGGGGTCCTCTACCACCCACAAGATTGGTATGTGGTCCACTACCACCTGCTGGAAGGGTATGGGGTCCACTGCCACCCACAAGATGGGTATGGGGTCCATTACCGCCCACAAGTTAGGTATGGGGTTCACTACCACCAACAAGTTGGGTATGGGGTCCACTACCACCGACAAGATGTTTATGGGGTCTACTATCACCATCAAGATGGGTATGGGGTCCACTACCACCCACAAGATGGGAATGGGGGTTCACTATCACCCGCTGGATAGGTATAGGGTCCACTACCACGAACAAGATGGGTGTGGGATGCACTACCACCAACAAGATGTGTATGGGATCCATTTCCACCCAAAAGATTAGGATGGGGTTCACTACCAGCCACATGATGGATATGGGGTCCACTACCCCCAACAAGATGGGTATGGGGTCCACTACCACCCACAACATAGGTACTGTATCCACTACCCCCTCAATATGGGAATGGGGTCCACTACCACCCACAAGATAGGTATGGGGTCCACTACCACTCGCAGGATGGATATAGGGTCCCACAACCACCTGGGGTCCACTGCCACACCCCACAAGACGGGAATGGGGTCAACTATCGCCCAGAAAATGGGTATGAGGGTCCACTACAACCCACTAGATGGATATGGAGTCCACTACCACCTACAAGATTAGTATGTGGTCCACTACAGCCCGCAGGATGGGTATGGGGTCCACAACCACTAACAAGATGGGTATAGGGGTCCATTACCACCCCCAAGATTGGTATGTGCTCCACTACCACCCTTACAAGGGGTAATGGGTCCACTAGCACCATCAAGATGGGTATTAGTTCCACTACCACCCACATGATGGATATTAGGTCCACTACCACCACCATGATGGGTATAGGGTCCACTATCACCCACAAGATGGGTATAGAGTCCACTACCACCCACAAGATACTTATGGGGTCCACTACCACCAACAAGATGGGTATTGGGTCCAATACCACCCACAAGATGGTTATGGGGTTCACTAGCACCCACAAGATGGGTACGGGGTCCACTACCACCCGCAGGATGGATATAGGGTCCCACAACCACCTGGGGTCCACTATCCTTCCCCTACAAGACGGGTATGGGGTTCGCTACTGCCCAGGAAATAGGTATGGGGTCCACGTCGACCTACAAGATTGATATGGTGTCCACTACCACCTACAAGATTGGTATGTGATCCACTACCACCCGCAGGATGGGTATGGGGTCCACAACCACCAACAAGAAGGGTATGGGGTCCATTAACACCCACAAAGATGGTTATGGGGTTCCCTACTAGCTACATGATGGGCATGGGGTCCACTACTCCCACAATATGGGTATGGGGTTCACTACGACCCTCACGATGGGTATTGGGTCCACTGCCACCCACAGGATGGGTATAGGGTCCGACAACCACCAGGGACACTACCCTCCCCCCCACACAAGACGGGTATGGGGCCCAATGTCACCAACATGATGGATATGGGGTCCACTAACAACCACAAGTTGGGTATGGGGTCCACTAACCACTGACAAGATATGGATGGGGTCCTCTATCACCCACAAGATTGGTATGTGGTCCACTACCACCTGCTGCAAGGGTATGGGGTCCACTACCACAAACAAGATGTGTATGGGTTCCACTACCAACCACAAGATGGGTATGGGGTTCACTACAACCCACAAGATGGGTATGGGGTACATTACCGCCCTCAAGATAGGTATGGGGTCCATTACCACAAACAAGATGTGTATGGGTTCCACTACCACCCACAAGATGGGAATGGGGTTCACTACCACACACAAGATGGGTAGGGGGTCCACTACCACCAACAATATGGTTATGGGGTCCAGTACCACCCTCAAGATGGGTATGGGGCCCACAACCACCCACAGGATGGGTATAGAGGCCATTACCACCAACAAGAAAGGTATGGGGTCCACTACCACCCACAAGATGGGTATGGGGTCCACTACCACCCATGATATGGTTATGGAGTCCACTACCACCAACAAGATGGGTATGGGGGTGCACTACAACCCACAAGATGGGTATGGGGTCCACTACCACCCACAAGATGTGTATAGGGTCCACTACCACCCACAAGATGGGTATTGGGGGTCCACCACCACTCATAAGATGGTTATGGGGTTCACTACCACCCACAAGATGAGTATTGGGTCCACTACCACCCGCAAGATGGGTATAGGGCCCCACAAACACCAAGCGTTCAAAAACCCAACCCCCCACACAAGACGGTTATGGGATCCAATATCACTCAAAATATGGGTATGGGGTCCACTACCACCCACAAGATGGATATGGAGTCCGCTACCACCCACAAGATTGGTATGTGGTCCACTACCACCCGCAGGATGGGTGAGGGGTTCAATACCACCCACAAGTTGGGTATGTGGTCGAATACCCTCTCACAAGATTTGGATGGGATCGTCTAGCACCCAGAAGATTGGTATGTGGTCCACTACCACCCGCTGGAAGGGTATGGGGTCTACTACCACAAACATGATGGGTATGGGGTCCAGAACCACCCACAAGATGGGTATCGGGTCCACTACTGCCCACAAGATGGATATGGGGTCCACTACTACCCACAAGATGGGAATAGGGTCCACTACCACCAACAAGATGGTTATGGGGTCCACTACCACCCACAAGATGAGTATGGGGTCCACTACCACCCGCAGGATAGGTATGGGGTGCACTATCACCAACAAGATAGGTATGGAGTCCACTACCACCCAGAAGATGGTTATGGGGTCCACTACCACCCACAAGATGGTTATGGGGTCCACTACCACCCACAAGATGGTTATGGGGTCCACTACCACCCACAAAATGGGTATGGGGTCCACTACCACCCACAAGATGGTTATGGGGTCCACTACAACCCACAAGATGGGTATGGGGTTCACACCCACCCACAGGATAGGTATTGGGTCCACTACCACCAACAAGATGGGTGTGGGGTCCACTACCTGGTTGATGGGGTTCTGGGAGTTCTTCTACTCCCCAAGCCCGGCCCGAGGCCAGGCTTGACTTGTGAGAGTTTGGTCCACTAGGCTGTTGCTTGGAGCGGCCCGCAGGCCCACATACCCACCACAGCCTGGTTGGTCCGGCACTCCTTGGAGGAATAAATCTAGTTTCCTCTTGAAAATGAACACGATTGTTCCGGCAATATTTCTTATGCTTGCTGGGAGGACTTTGAACAACCGCGGACCTCTGATGTTTATACAGTGTTCTCTGATTGTGCCTATGGCACCTCTGCTCCTCACTTGTTCTATTCTACATTTTCTTCCATATCGTTCACTCCAGTACGTTGTTATTTTACTGTGTAGATTTGGTACTTGGCCCTCCAGTATCTTCCAGGTGTATATTATTTGATATATCTCTCGTCTTCTTTCTAATGAGTACATTTGGAGGGCTTTGAGACGATCCCAATAATTTAGGTGCTTTATTGCGTCTATGCGTGCCGTATATGTTCTCTGTATTCCCTCTATTTCAGCAATCTCTCCTGCTCTGAAGGGGTAAGTGAGTACTGAGCAGTACTCACGACGGGACAACACAAGTGACTTGAAGAGAACAACCATTGTGATGGGATCCCTGGATTAGAAAGTTCTCGTAATCCACCCTATCATTTTTCTGGCTGTCGCAATATTTGCTTGGTTATGCTCCTTAAACGTTAGGTCGTCAGACATTATTATTCCCAAATCCTTTATATGCTGTTTTCCTACTATGGGTACATTTGATTGTGTTTTGTACTCTGTATTATGTTTAAGGTCCTCATTTTTACCGTACATGAGTACCTGGAATTTATCACTGTTAAACATCATGTTATTTTCTGATGCCCAGTCGAAAACTTTATTAATATCAGCTTGAAGTTTTTCAATGTCTTCAGCCTAGGTAATTTTCATACTGATTTTTGTGTCATCTGCAAAGGATGATACGAAGCTGTGACTTGTATTTTTGTCTATATCTGATATGAGAATAAGGAAAAGCAGCGGTGCAAGGACTGTACCCTGAGGTACAGAGCTTTTAACTGCACTTGGACTAGATTTTATATGGTTGACCGTTACTCGCTGAGTCCTGTTTGACAGAAAACTGAGTATCCAGCGTCCTACTTTACCGGTTATTCCAATTGACTTCATTTTGTGTGCTATCCCTCATGGTCACATTTATCGAAAGCCTTTGCGAAGTCCGTGTATATCACATCAGCATTCTGTTTTTCTTCTAATGCCTCAGTGACTTTGTCGTAGTGCTCAAGTAGCTGTGAGAGGCACGATCTTCCCGCTCGAAATCCATGTTGGCCTGGGTTGTGAAGGTCATTGGTCTCCATGAAATTGGTGACCTGACTCCTAATCACTCTCTCAAATACTTTTATGATGTGCGATGTTAGTGCAACTGGTCTATAATTTTTTGCCAATGCTTTGCTCCCTCCCTTGTGTAGAGGGGCTATAATGTCTGCTACTTTAAGTGCATCTGGTATCTCCCCCGTGTCCAAGCTCTTCCTCCACACTATACTGAGTGCCTGTGCTACCGGCACTTTGCATTTCTTTATAAATATTGAATTCCATGGGTCTGGACCTGGGGCTCGAGTGCATGGGCATGTTTTCAATTTCTCTTTCAAAATTTAGTGCGCTCGTGTTTATATCAGTTATATTTACAGGGGTTTGAATATCCCGCATAAAGAAATTGTCTGGATCTTTCACCTTCATGTTGTTTATTGGAGTGCTAAACATGTCCTCATACTGCTTTTTTAGGATTTCACTAATTTCTTTGTCATCCTCTGTGTATGAACCTTCACTTGTACGAATAGGTCGAATACTGGCAGTGGTTTTTGCTTTTGATTTCGCATAAGAGAAGAAATATTTTGGATTTTTCTTTATTTCCTGAATTGCTTTCTGTTCTAACTGCCTTTCTTCAGTTTCATATGAGTGTTTCAATTTCCGCTCGATTTCTTCAATCTCCATATTTAAATTATTCCTTCTTTGACGGGAAATTCGTGTCTGCATAAGCAGTTCCGGTTTTTTTTTTCTGCGTTTATAGTGACGTCTGCGTTCTCTTTATACGTTAGATCTCTTTCTGGCTTTCCTCAAAGAAACATGTTTCAGACATACTTGATACGCTTCTGAAGTCAGTTTTTCTATTCCTTCTGTAGGACTTATATTACTTAGAACAGTTCCCCATGGAATGTTTGTAAGTTCCCTGTTTATTATCTCCCAGTCTATCCTTTTATTATTAAAATTGAATTTACTGAATAGCCCCTCTCGCTTTATCAACGTTTTAGGTCTATTCTGAATATTGATGGTCCCACAAGATGTGTATAGGGTCCACTACCACCCACAAGATGGGTATTGGGGTCCACTACCACCCACAAGATGGTTATGGGGTTCACTACCACCTACATGATGGGTATGGGGTCCACTACTCCCACAATATAAGTATGGGGTCCACTACCACCCACAAGATGGGTATTGGGTCCGCTACCACCCGCAGGATGGGTATAGGGTCCAACTACCACTTGGGGTCCACTAACCCCCTCCCACACACAAGACGGGTATGGGGTCCAATATCACCCAAAAAATGGGTATGGGATCCACTACCACCCACATGATGGAAATGGAGTCCACACCCACCCACAGGATTGGTATGTGGTCCACTACCACCCGCAGGATGGGTGTGGGGTCAAATACAACCCACAAGTTGGGATTGTGGTCGACTAACCTCTCAAAAGATTTGGATGGGGTCCTCTACCACCCACAAGATTGGTATGTGGTCCACTACCACGCGCTGGATGGGTATGGGGTCCACTACTACAAACATGATGGGTATGGGGTCCACTACCACCCACAAGATGGGTATGGGGTTCACTACCACCCACAAGATAGGTATGGGGTCCACTACCACCCACAAGATAGGAATGGGGTCCACTACCACCAACAAGATGGGTATGGGGTCCACTACCACCCACAAGATGGGTATGGGGTCCACTACCACCCGCTGGATGGGGATGGGATCCACTACCACAAACATGATGGGTATGGGGTCCACTACCACCCACAAGATGGGTATTGGGTCCGCTACCACCCGCAGGATGGGTATAGGGTCCAACTACCACTTGGGGTCCACTAACCCCCTCCAACACACAAGACGGGTATGGGGTCCAATATCACCCAAAAAATGGGTATGGGATCCACTACCACCCACATGATGGAAATGGAGTCCACACCCACCCACAGGATTGGTATGTGGTCCACTACCACCCGCAGGATGGGTGTGGGGTCAAATACAACCCACAAGTTGGGATTGTGGTCGACTAACCTCTCAAAAGATTTGGATGGGGTCCTCTACCACCCACAAGATTGCTATGTGGTCCACTACCACGCGCTGGATGGGTATGGGGTCCACTACTACAAACATGATGGGTATGGGGTCCACTACCACCCACAAGATGGGTATGGGGTTCACTACCACCCACAAGATAGGTATGGGGTCCACTACCACCCACAAGATAGGAATGGGGTCCACTACCACCAACAAGATGGGTATGGGGTCCACTGCCACCCACAAGATGGGTATGGGGTCCACTACCACCCGCTGGATGGGGATGGGATCCACTACCACAAACATGATGGGTATGGGGTCCACTACCACCCACAAGATGGGTATGGGGTCCACTACCGCCCAAAAGATGGGTATGGGGTCCACTACCACCCACAAGATGGGAATGGGGTCCACTACCACCAACAAGATGGGTATGGAGTCCACTACCACCCACAAGATGGGTATGGGGTCCACTACCACCCGCAGGATAGGTATGGGGTCCACTACCAGCAACAAAATAGGTATGGAGTCCACTACCACGGACAAGATGGTTATGGGGTCCACTACCACACAAAAGGTGGGTTTGGGGTCCACTACCATCCACAAGATGGGATTGAGGGTTCACTACAACCCACAACATGGGTATGGGGTCCACTACCACCCGCTGGATAGGTATGGGGTCCACTACCACCCGCTGGATAGGTATGGTGTCCACTACCACCCGCTGGATAGGTATGGGGTCCACTACCACCAACAAGATGGGAATGGGATCCACTACCACAAACAAGATGTGTATGGGGTCCATTGCAACCCACAAGATTAGGATGGGGTTCACTACCACCCACATGATGGGTGTGGGGTTAACTACCCCCAACAAGATAAGTGTGGGGTCCACTACCATCTACAACATGGGTATATTGTCCACTACCTCCTCAGTATGGATATGAGGTCCAATACCTCCCACAAGATGGGTGTGGGGTCCACTACCACCCGCAGGATGGATATAGGGTTCCACAACCACCTGGGGTCCACTGTTCCCCCCCCCCCCCCACATGACGGGTAAGGGGTCAACTATCGGCCAGAAAATGGGTATGGGGTCCTCTTCCACCTACAAGATCCCATTGATATGGAGTGCACTACCACCTACAAGATTGGTATGTGGTCCACTACCACACTCAGGATGGGTATGAGGTCCACAACCACAAACAAGATGGGTATGGGGTCCACTACCACCCACAAGATGGTTATGGGATTCCCTACCACCTACACGATAGGTATAGGGTCCACTACCCCCACAATATGGGTATACCTGGTTGATACCTGGTTGATGGGGTTCTGGGAGTTCTTCTACTCTCCAAGCCAGGCCCGAGGCCTGGCTTGAATTGTGAGAGTTTGGTCCACTAGGCTGTTGGTTGGAGCGGCCCGCAGTCCCACATACCCACCACAGCCCTGCTGGTCCGGAAGTCCTTGGAGGAATAAATCAAGTTTCCTCTTGAAGATGTCCACGGTTGTTCCAGCAATATTTCTTATGCTTGCTGGGAGGGTGTTGAACAACCGTGGACCTCTGGTGTTTATACAGTGTTCTCTGATTGTGCTAATGGCACCTCTGCTCTTCACTGGTTCTATTCTGCATTTTCTTCCATATCGTTCACTCCAGTACGTTGTTATTTTACTGTGTAGATTTGGTACTTAGCCCTCCAGTATCTTCCAGGTGTATATTATTTGATATCTCTCTCGTCTTCTTTCTAGGGGTCCACTACGATATGGGGTCCACTACGACCCACAAGATGGGTATTGGGTCCACTGCCACCCGCAGGATGGTTATAGGGTCCCACAACATCCAGGGGTCCACTACCCCCCCCCCCCCCACCCAAACAAGACAGGTATGGAGTCCAATATCACCCACATGATGGATATGGGGTCAACTACCACCCACAAGTTGGGTATGGGGTCCACTACCCTCTGACAAGATATGGATGAGGTTCTCTATCACCCACAAGATTGGTATGTGGTCCATTACCACCCGCAGGATGGGTGTGGAATCCCCTTCCACCCACAAGTTGGGTATGGGGTCCACTACCATTTCACAAGATTTGGATGGGGTCCTCTACCACCCACAAGATTGTTATGTGGTCCACTACCACCTGCTGGAAGGGTATGGGGTCCACTGCCACCCACAAGATGGGTATGGGGTCCATTACCGCCCACAAGTTAGGTATGGGGTCCACTACCACCAACAAGTTGGGTATGGGGTCCACTACCACCGACAAGATGTTTATGGGGTCTACTATCACCATCAAGATGGGTATGGGGTCCACTACCACCCACAAGATGGGAATGGGGGTTCACTATCACCCGCTGGATAGGTATAGGGTCCACTATCACGAACAAGATGGGTGTGGGTTGCACTACCACCAACAAGATGTGTATGGGATCCATTTCCACCCTAAAGATTAGGATGGGGTTCACTACCAGCCACATGATGGAAATGGGGTCCACTACCCCCAACAAGATGGGTATGGGGTCCACTACCACCCACAACATAGGTACTGTATCCACTACCCCCTCAATGTGGGAATGGGGTCCACTACCACCCACAAGATAGGTATGGGGTCCACTACCACTCGCAGGATGGATATAGGGTCCCACAACCACCTGGGGTCCACTGCCACACCCCACAAGACGGGAATGGGGTCAACTATCGCCCAGAAAATGGGTATGAGGGTCCACTACAACCCACTAGATGGATATGGAGTCCACTACCACCTACAAGATTAGTATGTGGTCCACTACAGCCCGCAGGATGGGTATGGGGTCCACAACCACTAACAAGATGGGTATAGGGGTCCATTACCACCCCCAAGATTGGTATGTGCTCCACTACCACCCGCACAAGGGGTAATGGGTCCACTAGCACCATCAAGATGGGTATTAGTTCCACTACCACCCACATGATGGATATTAGGTCCACTACCACCACCATGATGGGTATAGGGTCCACTATCACCCACAAGATGGGTATAGAGTCCACTACCACCCACAAGATGGGAATGGGGTTCACTACCACCCACAAGATGGTTATGGGGTCCACTACCACCCTCAAGATGGGTATGGGGTCCAGTCCACTACCACCCACAAGATACTTATGGGGTCCACTACCACCAACAAGATGGGTATTGGGTCCAATACCACCCACAAGATGGTTATGGGGTTCACTACCACCCACAAGATGGGTATGGGGGTCCACTACAACCCACAAGATGGGTATGGGGTCCACTACCACCAACAAGATGAGTATGGGTCCACTACCACAAACAAGATGGGTGTAGGGTCCACTACAACCCACAAGATGGGTATGGAATCCACTACTACACACAGGATGGGTATGGGGTCCACAACCACAAACAAGATGGGTATGAGGTCCACTACCACCCACAAGATGGTTATGGGGTTTATTACCACCTATATGATGGGTATGGGGTCCACTTTCCCCACAATATGGGTATCGGGTCCACTACCACCCACAAGATGTGTACTGGGTCCAGTACCACCCACAGGATGGGTATAGGATCCCACAACCAACTGGGTTCCACTAACCCCCCCCCCCCCACAAACGAGACGGGTATGGGGTTAAATATCACCCATAAAAGGGTATGAGGTCCACTACCACCCACATGATGGATATGGAGTCCACTACCACCCACTAGATTGGTATGTGGTCCACTATCACCCGCAAGAAGGGTGTGGGGTCCATTACTCCACACAATTTGGGAAAGTGGTCGACTACCCTCTCACAAGATTTGGATAGGGTCCTCTGCCACCCACAAGTTTGGTATGGTGTCCACTACCACCCGCTGGATGGGTATGGGGTCCACTACCACCCACAAGATGGTTATGGGGTCCACAACCGCCCACAAGATGGGTATGGGGTCCACTTCTACCAACAAGATGGGAATGGGGACCACTACCTCCCACAAGATGGGTACGGTGTCCACTACCACCCGCAGGATGGGTATGGGGTTCACTACCCCCCTAACAAGATGGGTATTGGGTCCAATACCACCGACAAGATGGTTATTGGGTCCACTACCATCCACAAGATGGGTATGGGGACCACTACAACCCACAACATGGGTATGGGGTCCATTACCACCCGCTGGATAGGTATGGGGTTCACTACCACCAACAAGATGTGTATGGGGTCCATTGCCACCCACAATATTAGGATGGGGTCCACTACCACCCGCAGGATGGGTATGGGGTTCACTGCCCCCCAACAAGATGGGTATTGGGTCCAATACCACCCACAACATGGGTACGGTGTCCACTACCCCCCACATTATGGGGTATGGGGTCCAATACCACCCACAAGATGGGTACGGGGTCCACTACCACCCGCAGGATTGAAATATTGTCCCACAACCACCTGGGGTCCACTATCCCCACCACAAGACGGGTATGGGGTCCACTACCGCCCAGAAAATGGGTGTGGGGTCCACTTCCATTTACAAGATTTATATGGAGTCCAATACCACCCACAAGATTAGTATGTGGTCCACTACAACCCGCAGGATGGGTATGGGATGCACAACCATCAACAAGATGGGTATGGGATCCACTACCCCCACAATATGGGTATGGGGACCACTTCGACCCACAAGATGTGTATTGGGTCCACTGCCACCCGCAGGATGGGTATAGGGTCTCACTACCACTAGTTGTCCACTACCCCCCACCCCCACACACAAGACGGGTATGGGGTGCAATATCACCCATATGATGGATATGGGGTTCACTACCACCCACAAGTTAGCTATGGGGTCCACTAACCTCTGACAAGATATGGATGGGGTCCTCTATAACCCACAATATTGGTATGTGGTCCACTACCACCCGCAGGATGGGTGTGGAATCCCCTACCGCCCACAAGTTGGGTATGGGGTCCACTACCCTCTCACAAGATTTGGATGAGGTCCTCTACCACCCACAAGATTGGTATGTGGTCCACTACCACCTGCTGCAAGGGTATGGGGTCCTCTATCACCCACAAGATGGGTATGGGGTCCATTACCGCTCACAAGATAGGTATGGGGTCCACTACCACCCACATTTATGGGTATGGGGTCCACTACCACAAACAAGATGGGTATGGGGTCCACTAGCACCCGCTGGATAGGTATAGTGTCCACTACCACGACGAACAAGATGGGTATGGGATCCGCTACCACCAACAAGGTGTGTATGGGGTCCACTACCCCCGCAGGATTGATTTAGGGTCCCACAACCACCCGGGGTCCACTGTCACCACCCCACAAAACGGGTATGGGGTTCTCTGTCGCACAAAAAATGGGTATGGGGTCCACAACAACCCACAAGATTGATAAGGAGTCCACTACCACCCACAAGATTGGTAGGTGGTCCACTACCACCCGCAGGATGGGTATGGAGTCCACAACCACCAACAAGATGGGTATAGGGGTCCATTACCACCCACAGGATGGGTATGGAGTCTATTACCACCCACAAGATCGGTATGGGGTCCTCTACCCCCCCTCCACGAGACGGGGATGGGGGTCCACTACCACTCACATAATGGGTGTGGGGTCCACTACCACCCGCTGGATAGGTATAGGGTCCACAACCACCAACAAGAAGGGTATAGGGGTCCATAACCACCACAAAACGGTATCCACTACCACTAACAAGAATGGTATGTTGTCCATTACCACCCACAGGATTGGTCCACTACCACTCATAAGATGGGTAAGGGGTCAACTACCCCCCCACAAGATGGGTATTCGGTCTATTACCACCCACAAGTTGGGTTAGGAGTCCACTACCCCCTCACAAGATGGGGATGCGGTCCACTATAACCCACAAGAGTGGTAAGTGGTCCACTACCACCCGAAACAGCGGTATGGGGTCAAATACCACCCACAAGATGGGTATGGGGTCCACTACCGCTTTGAAGTTGGGCATGGGGTCCACGACCATCCACAAGATGGGTACTAGGTCAACTACCACCCACAAGATGGGTATGGGGTCCACTACCACCAACAAGATTGGTATGGGGTACAACACCGTAGACAAGATGGTTATGGGGTCTACTACCACCCACAAGATAGGTATGGGGTTCACTACCACCCCCAAGATGGGAATAGGGGTCCAATACAACCCACAAGATGAGTATGGGGGCCACTACCACCCGCTGGATAGGAATAGGGTCCACTACCACCAACAAGATGGGCATGGGATCCAACTACCACCAACAACATGGGTACGGTGTCCACTACCCTCACAATATGGATATGGGGTCCACCTCCACCCAAAAGATGGGTATGGGGTCCACTACCACCCGCAGGATGGATATGGGCTCCCACAACCACCTGGGGTCCACTATCCTCCAAAAACATGACGGGTATGGGGTCCACTATCACCCAGAAAACGGGTTTGGGATCCACTTCCATCTTCAAGATGGATATGGAGTCCACTACCACCCACAAGAGTGGTATGTGGTCCACCACCACCCGCAGGATGGGCATAGGGTCCGTAACCACTAACAAGATGGGTATGGGGTCCACTACTACCCACAAGAAGGTTATGAGGTACACTACCACCTACATGATGGGTATGGGGTTTACGACCCCCACAATATGGGTATGGGGTCCACTACCACATACAAGATGTGTATTGGGTCCATTGCTACCCGCAGGATGAGTATAGGGTCCCACAACCAACAGGGGTCCACTAACCCCGCCCCCCCCACACACGACGGGTAAGGGGTCCAATATCACCCACAAAATGGGTATGTAGTCCACTACCACCTGTAGGATGGGTGTGGGGGTCCCCTACCATCCACAAGTTGGGTATGGGGTCCACTACCCTCTCACAAGATTTGGATGGGGTTTTCTACCACCCACAAGATTGGTATGTGGTCCACCACCACCCTTACGATGGGTATGGGATCCATAACCACTAACAAGATGGGTATGGGGTCCACTACCACCCACAAGAAGGTTATGAGGTTCACTATCACCTACATGATGGGTATGGGGTCCACTACCCCCACAGTTTGGGTACGGGGTCTACTTCCACAAACAAGATGTGTATTGGGTCCACTGCCACCTGCAGAATGGGTATAGGGTCCCACATCCACCAGGGGTCCACTAACCCCCCCCCACACACACACTAGACGGGTATGGGGTCCAATATCACCTACAAAATGGGTATGTATTCCACTACCACCTGTAGGATAGGTGTGGGGTCCCCTACCTCCCACAAGATTGGTATGTGGTCCACTACCACCTGCTGGATGGGTATGAGATCCATTATGACAAACAAGATGGGTTATGAGTTCCTCTACCACCCATAAGATGGGTATGGGGTCCATTACCTCTTACATAATGGGTATGGGGTCCACTACCTCCAACAAGATGGGTATGAGGTCCACTACCACCCACAAGATGGTTATGGGGTCCTCTAACAACCGCAGGATGGGTATGCGATCCAATACCACCAACAAGATGAGTATTGGGACCATTTCCACTCACAAAATTAGTATGGGGTTCACTACCACCCACATGATGGGCATGGGGTCCACTACCCCCAACAAGATGGTTATGGAGTCCACTACCACCCACAACATGGGTACTGAGTCAACTACCCCCCACAATATGGGTATGGGGTCCACTACCACCCACAAGATGGGTATGGGGTCCACTACCACCCGCAGGATGGATATAGGGTCCCAAAACCACCTGGGGTCTACTATCACCCCACACAAGACGGGTATGGGGTCCACTAACACCCACAAGAAGGATATGGAGTCCACTACCACCCACAAACTGGTATGTGGTCCACTACCACCCGCAGGATGCGTATGGGGTTCACAACCACCAACAAGATAGGTATGGGGACCAAAAACACCCACAAGAAGGGTATTGGGTCCACTACCACACACAATGTGGGTATGGGGTCAACTACCACCCACAAGATGGGTATGGGGTCCACTACCACCCTCAAGTTGGGTATGGGGTCCACTACCACCAACAAGATGGGTATGGGGCCCAACACCACCGACTAGATGGTTATGCGGTCGACTATCATCCACAAGATGGGTATGGTGTTCACTACCACCCACAAGATGGGAATCGGGGTCCACTACAACCCACAAGATGGGAATGGGGTCAACTACCACCCGCTGGATAGGAATAGGGTCCACTACCACCAACAAGATGGGCATGGGATCCACTATCACCAACAACATGGGTACGGTGTCCACTAGCCCCACAATATGGGTATGGGGTCCACTTCCACCCACAAGATGGGTATGGGGTCCACTTCCACCCACAAGAAGGTTATGAGGTTCACTACCACCTACATGATGGGTACGGGGTCCACTACCCCCACAATACGGGTATGGGGTCCACTACCACATACAAGATGTGTATTGAGTCCACTGCCACCCGCAGGATCGGTATAGGGTCCCACAACCACCAGAGGATCAATAACCCCCCCCCCCCAACACACGACGGGTATGGGGACCAATATCACCCACAAAATGGGTATGTAGTTCCTTACCACCTGAAGTATAGGTGTGGGGTCCCCAAGCATCCACAAGTTGGGTATGGGGACCACTCCCCTCTCACAGGGTTTGGATGGGGTCCTCTACCACCCACATGATTGGTATGTGGTCCACCACCACCCGCACGATGGGTATGGGGTCCATAACCACTAACAAGATGGGTACGGGGTCCACTACCATCCACAAAAAGGTTATGAGGTTCACTACCACCTACATGATGAGCATGGGGTCCACTACCCCCACAATTTGGGTATCAGGTCAACTACCACATACAAGATGTGTATTTCGTCCACTGCCACCCGCAGGATGGGTATAGGATCCCAAAACCATCAGGGGTCCACTAAGCCCCCCCCCTCCCCCACACACAAGACGGGTATGTTGTCCAATATCACCCACAAAATGGGTATGTACTCCACAACCATCTGTAGGATCGGTGTGGGTCCCCTACTATCCACTAGTTGGGTATGGGGTCCACTACCCTCTCACAAGATTTGGATGGGTTCCTCCACCTCCAAAAAGATTGGTATGTGGTACACTATCACCTGCTGGATGGGTTTGAGGTCCACTATGACAAACAAGATGGGGTATGAGTTCCTCTACCACCAATAAGATGGGTATGGAGTCCACTACCACCCACAAGATGGGTATGGGGTCCATTACCGCCCACAAGATGGTTATTGGGTCCTCTACTACCCACATGATGGGTATGGGGTCCACTTCCACCAACAAGATGGGTATGGGTCCACTACCACCCACAAGATAGGTATGGGGTCCACTAGCACCCGCAGGATGGGTATTGGGTCCACTAACACCAACAAGATGGGTATGGGGTCCAGTACCCCCAACAAGATGGGTATGGGGTCCACTACCACCCACAACATGGGTACTGATTCAACTACCCCCCACAATATGGGTATGGGGTCCACTACCACCCACAAGATGGATATGGGGTCGACTACCACCTGCAGGATGGATATAGGGTCCCACAATCACGTGGGGTCCAATATCACCCCCCACAAGTCGGGTATGGGGTCCACTATCACCCAGAAAATGTGTATGGGGTCCACTATCACCCACAAGATGGATATGGAGTCCACTACCACCCACAACAAGACTGGTATGTGGTCCACTACCACCTGCAGGAAGGGTATGGTGTCCACAACCACCAACAAGATGGATATGGGGTACATTACCACCCAAAGGATTGGTATGGGGTCCACTACCACTTACAAGATGGGAATTGCGTCCGTTGCCACCCACAAGTTGGGTATGGGGTCCACTAATCCCCCCACGAGACAGGTATGGGGTCAAAAACCACCCACATGATGGGTGTGGGGTCCACTACCACTCACATGTTGGGCATGGGGTCCATTACCCCAAGAGACGGGAATGGAATCCACTACCACCCACAAGAATGGTATGTTGTCCACTACAACCAACAAGATGGTTACGCGTTCCACTACCACCCACAAGATGGGTATATGGTCCAACCCCACCCACACGATAGGTATGGGGTCCACTACCGCGTAAAGATGGGTGAGGCGTCCACAACCTCCCATAAGTTGGGTATGGGGTTCACTACCCTCTTCAAGATGGGGATGGGGTCCTCTACCACCCAAAAGATTTATATGTGGTCCACTACCACCCACAAGATGGGTATGGGGTCCATTACCAGCCACAAGTTGGGTGTGGGGTCTACTACCATGCTCAAAATGGGTGTGGTGTCCACTACCACCCACAAGTTGGGTACGGGGTCCACTACCCCCTCACAAGATGGGGATGGGGTCCACTACCACCCAAAAGATTGGTATGTGGTCCACTACTACCCGCAGGAGCTGTATGGGGTCATCTACCACCCACAAGATGGGTATGGGGTCCAGAACCTCAAACAAGAAGAGTATGGGGTCCATTACGACCCACAAAATGGGTATGAGTTCCCCTACCACCCACAGGATGGGCATGGGGGCAACGACCCTCCACAAAATGGGTATAGTGTCCACTACCGCCCACAAGATGGGTATGTGGTCCAAATCAAACTGCAGGATGGGTATGGGTTCCACTACCACCAACCACATCGGAATGGGGTATACTTGCACCTACAAGATGGGTGTGGGGTCTACTACCACCAACTTGATGGGGTATGGGGGTCCACTACCACCCACAAGATGGGTATGGGGGTCCCCTTCAACCCACTAAATGGCTATGTGGTCCTTACCGCATGCAGGATGTGAAATGGGTCCACTGCCTCCAACAAGATGGGTATGAGTTCCACTACCACCAACAAGACAGGTATGGGGTCCACTATCACCCACAAGTTGGGTATGGGGTTTACTACCATCCACAAGATGGGTGTGGGGTCCACTACCACCCACAAGATGGGTATGGGTCCCACTACCACCCACAAGATGTTTATGGGGGTCCACTACCAGGCACACTATGGGAAGGGGTCCACAACCCCCAAAGAGATGGGAATGTGGTCCACTACCACCGAACAACATGGGTATGGTGTCCACTACCCCCACAATATGGGTATGGGGTCCGCTATTACCCACAAAATGGGTATGGATTCCACTATCACCCCACAAGATGGATATGGGGTCCACAACCACAAACAAGAAGAGTATGGGGTCCATTACGACCCACAAAATGGGTATGAGGTCCCCTACCACCCATAAGGTGGGAATGGGGTCCACCTCCTACAAGATGGGTATGGGGCCAGTTACCACCAACATGATGCGTATGGGGTCCACCACCATTCACATAATGGGTATAGGGTCCACTATCCCCCCTACAAGACGGGTATGGGGTCCACTACCCCCCAACAGATGTGTGTGGGGTTCACTACCACTCACAAGATGGGTATGAGGTCCATTACCCCCACAATTTGGGGATGGGGTCCACTACCTCCCACAAGATTGGTATGTGGTACACTACCACCCACAGGATTGGTATGGGGTCCACTACCACCAACCAGATGAGTATTTATTCCACTACCACCCACAAGATGGGTATGGGGTCCACTACCACCCACAAGATGCGAAAGGGGTTCACTACCACGCTCAAGATGGGTATGGGGTCCACCACCACCTACAAGGTGGGTATGGGGTCCACTACCACCCAGAAGAAGGGTATGGGGTCCGTAACCACCCACAAGATGGGTGTGGGGTCCACTACCACTCACAACTTGGGTATGGGGTCCATTATCCCCCACAAGATGGAGATGGGGTCCACTACCACCCACAAGATGGGTCCACTAACGCCCAGAAGAATGGTATTGGTCCACTATCGCCCACAAGATTGGGGTCAACAACCACCTACAAGATGGGTATGGTGTCCATTACCACCCACAGGATGGGTATTGGGTCCATTACCACCCACTGGGTGGGTATTGGATCCACTACCACCCCCCACAAGACGGGTATGGGGTCCACTAAAACCCACATGATGGATGTGGGGTCCACTACCACTCACAAGTTGGGTATGTGGTCCATTTCCCCTACAAAACGGGAATGGGGTCCACTACCACACACAAGATTGGAATGTTGTCTATTACCACCCACAAGATGATTATGGGTTCCACTACCACTATCAAGATGGGTATGTGGTCCAATACCACCCGCAGGATAGATATGGGGTCCACTACCAGCACCAAGATGGGTATGGGGTCCACTACCACCCACAAGATGGGTGTGGGGTCCACTACTACCCACAAGTTTCGTAAGGGGTCCACTACCCTCTTCAAGATGGCGATGGGGTCCTGTACCTTCCAAAAGATTGGTATGTGGTCCACTTCCACGCGCTGGATGGATATGGGGTCCACTACCACCAACAAGATGGGTATGGGTTCCACTACCACACACACAAGATGGGTATGGGGTCCAGTACCACCCAAAAGCTAGGTATGGGTCCAATACCACCCACAAGATTGTTGTGGGGTCAACTACAACCCAAAAGTTGGGTATGTGGTCCACTACTCCCTAACAAGATGGGTATGGGGTCCACTACCACCAAAAAGATGGGTAAGTGGGTGCACTACAACCCACAAGATGGGTATGGGATCCAATACCCCACAAGATGGGGATGTGGTCCACTACCACCCAAAAAGATTGGTATGTGGTCCACTACCACCCGCAGGATGGGTATGTGGTTCACTACCACCAACAAGGTTGGTATGGGTTCCACTACCACTAATAAGATAGGTGTAGGGCCAATACCACCCAGAAGATGGGTTTGGGGTCCGCAAACACCCACAAGATGGGTATGGGGTCCACTACCACCCACAAGATGGTTATGGGGTTCACTACCACGCACATGATGGGAATGGGGCTACTACTCCCATCAAGATGGGTATGGTGTCCACTATCTCCCACAAAATGGGTTTGGAGTCCACTACCTCTCCACAAGATGGATATGGGGTCCACTATCACCCACAAGATTGGTATGTTGTCCACTACCACCCGCAGGATGGGTATGGGGTCCACAACCACCAACAAGATGGGTATGGCGTCCATTACCACCCACAAGGAGGGTATGGGGACCACTACCACCCACACGGAGGGTATGGGGTGCACTACCACCCACAAGATGGGTATGGGGTCCACTACCACCCGCAGGATAGGTATGGGGTCCACAAACACCAACAAGATGGGTATTGGGTCCATTACTACCCACAGGATTGGTATTGGGTCCACTACCACCCACAAGGTGGGGTATGTGGTCCATTACCACCCACAAGTTGGGTATGGGGTATATTATCCCCACAAAACGGGAATGGGGTCCACTACCACACACAAGATTGGGTTGTGGTCCATTACCACCCACAGGTTGGGTATGGGGTTCACTACAACCAACATGATGAGTATGGGATCCACTACCACCTACAAGATGGGTATGGGATCCACTACCACCTACAAGATGGGTATGGGGTCCACTACCACCCACAAGTTGGGTATGGAGTCCAGTACCCTCTTCAAGATGGAGATGTGGTCCTCTACACCCCACTAGATTAGTGTATGGTCCACTACCACCACCAGGATGGGTATGGGGTCCACTACCACCATCAAGATGGGTATGAGTTCCACTACCACCCACAAGATGGGTATGAGGTCCACTACCACCCGCAGGAGAGGTATGGGGTCAACTACCACCCACAAGATGGGAATGGGGTCCACTACCGCCCACAAGATAGGTATGTTGTCCACTACCACCCGCAAGATGGGTATGGGGTCCACTATCACCAACAAGATGGGAATGGTGTCCACTACCACCCACAAGATAGGTATGTTGTCCACTACAACCGGCAGGATGAGTTCAGTGTCCACTACCACTAACAAGATGTGTATGTGGTCCACTACCACCCAGAAGATGGGTATGGGGTCAACTACCACCAACAAGATGGGTATGGGATCCAGAACCACCAAAAAGATGTTTATAGGGTCCACTACCACCAACAAGATTGGTATGTGGTCTACTACCACCCGTAAGAGGGGTATGGGGTCAATTACCACCCACAAGATGGGTATGGGGTCCATTACCACCCACTGGATGGGTATTGGATCCACAACCACCCCCCACAAGACGGGTATGGGGTCCACTAAAACCCACATGATGGGTATGGGGTCCATTACCCCCACAAAACGGGATTGGGGTCCACTACCACACACAAGATTGGAATGTTGTCCATTACCACCCACAGGATGGGTATGGGGTTCTCTACAACCAACAAGATGGGTATGGGATCCACTACCACCTACAAGATGTGTATGGGATTCACTACCACCCATAAGATGGGTGTGGGGTCCACTACCACCCACAAGTTGGTTATGGGGTCCAATACCATCTTCAATTGGGGATGTGGTCCACCCACAAGATTGGTATATGGAAACTATCACCCAAAGGATGGGTATGGAATCCACTACCACCAACAAGATGGGTATTGGGTCCACTACCACCCGCAGGAGAGGTATGGGGTCAACTACCACCCACAATATCGGTATGGGGTCAACTACCGCCCACAAGATAGGTATGTTGCCCACTACCACCCACAAGATGGGTATGGGGTCCACTAGAACCAATAAGAGGGGTATGGGGTCCACTACCACCCACAAGATAGAAATGTGGTCCACTACAATCTGCAAGATGGGTATAGTGTCCACTACCACCAACAAGATGTGTATGTGGTCCACTACCACCCACAAGATGGGTATGGGGTCCACTACCACCAACAAGATGGGTATGGGATCCACTACCACTCACAATAGGGTTATATGGGTCCCCTACCACCCATAAGATGGGTATGTGGTCCACAACTACCCGAAGGATGGGAATATGGTCCACTACCACCAACAAGATGGGTATGGGATCCACAACCACCAACAAGATGGGTATAGGGTCCATTACAACCCACAAGATGGGTGTTGGGTCCACTACCACCCACAAGATGGTTATGGGGTCCACTTCCACTCACAAAATGGGTATTGGGTCCGCTACCCCCACAAGATGGGGAATGGATCCACTACTACCCACAGGAGTGGGATCGTGTCCGCTACCACCAAGAAGGTGGGTATGTGGCCAACTACTACTCACAAGTTGGGAATGGGGTCCATTACGCCCACAAGATGGGGATGGGGTCCACTACCACCCACGAGATTTGTATGTGGTCCACTGCCACCCACAGGTTTGGTATGGGGTACGCTACCACCAACAAGATGCGTATGGGTTCCACTACCACCCACAAGATTGGTATGGGGTCCATTACCACCCACAAGATGGGTGTGGGGTCCACTACCACCCACAAGATGGGTGTGGGGTCCACTACCACCCACATGTTGGGTATGGGGTCCACTACCTCCTCACAAGATGGGTGTGTGATCAACTACTACCCGCAGGATGGGTATAGAGTCCACTACCACCAACTAGATAGGCATGGGTTCCACTTCCACCCTTAAGATGGGTATGGGGTCCACTACCGCCTACAAGAGATGGGTATGGGGTCCACAACCCCCCACAAGAAGAGGATTGAGGCCACTACCACCAACAAGAAAGGTATGGGGTCCAATACCACGCACATGATGGATGTGTGTTCCACTACCACCCGCAGGATGGGTATGGGGTCCACTACCCCCCCACAAGATGGGTATGGGGTCTACTACCATCAATAAGATGGGTATGGGGGTTCACTACCACTCACAAGATTGGAATGGGGTCCACTACCACCCACAAGATGGTTATGGGGTCCATTCCCACCCACAAGATGGGTATTAGAGTCCACTACAACCCACAAGAATGGTATGCGGTCCACTACCACCCGCAGGATGGGTATGGGGTTCACTACTACCAGCAAGATGGGTGTGGGGTCTACTACCACCAACAAGATGGGTGTGGGGTCTCACTACCCCCACAAGATGGGCATTGGGTCCACTACCACCCACAAGTATTGAGTCCACTAACACCCACAAGATGGTTATGGTGTTCACTACATCCAACATGATTGGTATGGGGTCCACTAACCCCAACAAAATGGGTATGGGGTCTACTACCTCCCACAATATCGGTATGGGGTCCACTACCACCCACAAGATGGGAATGGGGTCCACTACAACACGCAGGATGGGTATAGGTTCCCACAACCACCTGGGGTCCACTACTAACCACAAGGTTGGTGTGGGGTCCACAACCACCAAAAAGATGGGTATGAGGTCCATTACCACCCACAAGAAGAGTATGGGGTCCACTTCCATTCACATGAGGGGTTTAGGGCCATTAACCCACCACCCCCCCAAGACAGGTAGGGTGTCCACTACCACCCACAGGATGGGTATGGGGTTCACTACAACCAACATGATGGGTATGGGATCCACTACCACCTACAAGATGGGTATGGGATCCACTACCACCTACAAGATGGGTATGGGGTCCACTACCACCAACAAGTTCGGCATGGGCTCCACTACCCTCTTCAAGATGGGGATGTGGTCCTCTACACCCCACAAAATTAGTATATGGTCCACTACCACCCACAGGATTGGTATGGGGTACACCTCCTCCAACAAGATGCGTATGGGTTCCACTACCTCCCACAAGATGGGTATGGGGTCCATTAACACCCACAAGATGGGTGTGGGGTCCACTACCACCCACACAATGGGTGTTGGGTCCACAACCTCCAACAAGTTGGGTATTGGGTCGACTACCTCCTCACAAGATAGGTGTGTGATAAACTACCACCCGCAGGAGGGGTATAGGGTCCACTACCACCAACAATATGAGCACGGGTTCCACTACCACCCTCAAGATGGGTATGATGTCCACTACCACCCTCAAGATGGGTATGGTGTCCATTACCGCTCACAAGAGATGGGTATGGGGTCCACTACCCCCCACAAGATGGGTATGGGGTCCACTTCCACCCACAAGTTGGGTATTGGGTCCACTACCTCCTCACAAGATACGTGTGTGATAAACTACCACCCGCAGGAGGGGTATAGGGTCCACTACCCCCTTGAAGATGGGGATGGGGGTCATCTACCACCCACATGATTGGTATGTGGTCCACTACCATCCGCAGGATGGGTATGAGGTTCCACTACCTAAAAAAAAATGGGTATGGGTTCCACTACCACCCACAAGATGGGTATGGGGTCCACTACCACCTACAAGATGGGTGTGGGGTCCACTACCACCCACAAGATGGGAATGGTTCCATTACCACCCACAAGATGGATATGGGGTCCACTACCATTCACATGATGGGATTGGGTCCACTACCACTCACAAGTTGGGTATAGGGCCCATTAACCCACAAGATGGGGATGGGTTCCACTACCACCAACAAGATTAGTATGTGAGCTAGTACCACCCGCAGGATGGGTATGGGTCCACTACCACCAACAAGATGGGTATGAGGACCTCTACAACCCACAAAATGGGTGTAGGGTCCACTACCACCCACAAGATGGGTGTGGGATCCACTAGCACCCACAAGTTGGGTTTGGGATCCACGACCCCCCTCCAAGATTGGGAATGGGTCCACAACCACCCACAAGATTGGTATATGGGCCACTACCACCCACAAGTTGGGTATGGGGTACACTACCCCCTTCAAGATGGGGATGGGGTCCTCTATCACCCACAAAATTGGTATGTGGTCCACTACCACCCGCAGGATGGGTATAGGGTCCACTACCACCAACAACATGGGTATGGGTTTCATTCCCACCCGCAAGATGGGAAGGGGGTCCACTACCACCAACAAGATGGGTGTGCGGTCCACTACCACCCACAAGATTGGTGTGGGGGTCCACTACCACCCACAAGTTGGGTATGGGGTCCACTACCTTCTTCAAGATGGGGACTGGGTGCTCTACTACCCACAAGATTGGTATGTGGTCCACTACCACCCGCAGGATGGGTATGGGGTCCACTACCACCAACAAGATGGGTATGGGTTCCACTACCACTCACAAGATTGGTATGGGGTCCATTACCTCCTACAAGATGGGTGTGTTGTCCACTACCACTCACAAGATGGGTTGTGGGGTCTACTAGCACCCACAAGTTGGGTATGTGGTCCACTACCCCCGCACAAGATAGGGATGGTGTCCACTACCACTCACAAGATGGATAGGGGTCCACTACCTCCCACAAGATGGTTATTGGGTTCACTACCACGCACATGATGGGTATTGGGGGACACTAACCCCAACAAGATGGAAATGGGGTCCACTACCACCCAAAACATCGGTATGGTGTCCACTACCCTCACAATATGTGTATTGGGTCTACTATCACCTACAAAATGAGTATGGAGTCCACTACCACCCTACAAAATGGATATGGGGTCCACTATCACCCACAAGATTGGTATGTGGTCCACTACCACCGGAAGGATCGGCATGGGGTCCACAACCACCAACATGCTGGGTATGGGGTCCATTACCACACACAAGATAGGTATGTGGTCAACTACCACCCACAGGATTGGTATGGGGTACACTACCACCAACAAGATTCCTATGGGTTCCACTGCCACCCACAAGATGGGTATGGGGTCAATTACCACCCACAAGTTGGGTATGGGGTCCACTACCTCCTCACAAGGTGGGTGTGTGGTCAACTACCACCCGCAGGAGGTGTATAGGGTGCACTACCACCATCAAGATGGGCATGGGTTCCACTGCCACCCTCAAGATAAGTATGGGGTCCACTACCACCCTCAAGATGGGTATGGGGTCCTCTACCGCCCACAAAAGATGGGTAAGGGGTCCACTACCCCCACAAGATGGTATGGGGTTCACTACCACCCACAAGTTGGATGTGTGGTCCACTACCACCCGCAGGATGGGTATGGGGTCCACTACTACCAATAAGATGGGTATGGGGTCCACTACCACCCACAAGACTGGAATGGGGTCCAATACCACCCACAAGATGGGTATGGGGTCCATTCCCACCCACAAGATGGGTATTAGGGTCCACTACAACCCACAAGAATGGTATGCGGTCCACTACCACCCGACGGATGGGTATGGGGTTCACTACTACCAGCAAGATGGGTGTGGGGTCTACTACCACCCACAAGATGGGTATAGTGTTCACTACTACCCACAAGATTGGTATGGGGTCCACTACCACCCACAAGATGGTTTTGGTGTTCACTACCACCCACATGATGGGTATGGGGTCCACTAACCTCAACAAGTTGGGTATGGGTTCCACTACCACCCACAACATGGGTATGGTGTCCACTACCCTCACAATATGGGTATGGGGTCCACTACCACCCACAAGATGGGAATGGGGCCCACTACAACACGCAAGATGAATATAGGTTCCCACAACCACCTGGGGTCCACTAGCCCCCCCACCGGACTTGTATGGGGTCCACAATCACTCACAAAATGGGTATTGGGTCTACTATCACCCTGAAGATGGATATGGGGTCCACTACCACCCACAAAATTGGGTATGTGGTCCACTACCACCGGCAGGATGGATATGGGGTCCATTTCCACCCACAAGATGGGTATGGGGTCCACTACCACCCACAAGGTTGGTATGGGGTCCACTACCACCCACAAGATGGGTATGCGGTCCGTTACCACCCACAAGTTGGGTATTGGGTCCACTACCATTCGCATGATTAGTATGGGGTACACTACCCTCCCCCCCTCCCACAAGAGAAGTATGATGTCCACTACCACTCCCAAGTTGGGTATGGGGCCCATTACCCCCACTAGATGGGTATGGGATTCACTCCCACTAACAAGATGGGAATGAGTTCCACTACCACCCATAAGATGGGTATGGGGTCCACTGTCACACGCAATATGGGTATGGGGTCCACTACCACCCACAAAATCGGTGTTGGGTCAACTAGCACCCACAAGTTGGGTATGGGGTGACAAGACAGGTATGCGGTCCACTACCACCTACATGATAGGTATGGGGTCCACTACCTCCCACAAGATGGGAATGGGGGTCCACTATAACCCACAAGATTGGTATGTGGTCCACTACCACCCGCAGGATGGGTATGGGGTCCACAACCACCAACAAGATGGGTATGGGGTCTATTACCACCCACAAGATGGGTATGGGGTCCACTACCAACCACAAGGTGGGTATGGGGTCCACTACTACCCACAAGATGGGAATGATTCCATTACCACCCACAAGATGGGTATGAGGTTCACTACTATTCACATGATGGGTATGGGGACCACTACCCCCCCACAAGGCGGGTATGGGGTCCACCACCTCCCACATGATAGGATTGGGTCCACTACCACTCACAAGTTGGGTATGGGGTCCATTAACCCCACAAGATGGGGATGGGGTCCACTACCACCCACAAGAGTGGTATGTGGGCCACTACCACCTGCAGGACGTGAATGGGGTCCACTACCTCCACCAACAAGATGGGTATGGGTTCCACTACCACCCACAAGATGGCTATGAGGTCCACTACCACCCACAAAATGGGTGTGGGATCCACTTGCACCCACAAGTTGGGTATTAGCTCCACGACCCCCTCCAAGATGGGGATTGGGTCCACAACCACCCACAAGATGGGTATTGGGTCCATTACCACCCACAAGTTGGGTATGGGGTCCACTACCTCCTCACAAGACGGGTGTGTGGTCAACTACCACCCGCAGGAGGGGTATAGGGTGCACTACCACCATCAATATGGGCATGGGTTCGACTACCACCCTCAAGATAGGTATAGGGTCCACTACCACCCTCAAGATGGGTATGGGGTCCACTACCGCCCCAGAAGAGATGGGTATGGGGTCCATTATCCCCCACAAGATGGGTATGGGGTCCACTACCACCAACAAGATAGGTATGGGGTCCACTACCACCCACAAGATGGATGTGTGGTCCACTACCACCCGCATGATGGTTATGGGGTCCACTACCACCAATAAGATGGGTATGGGGTCCACTACCACCCACAAGATTGGAATGGGGTCCACTACCACCCACAAGATGGGTATGGGGTCCATTCCCACCCACAAGATTGTTATTAGGGTCCACTACAACCCACAAGATGGTTATTAGGGTCCACTACAACCCACAAGTATGGTATGCGTTCCACTACCACCCGCAGGATGGGTATGTGGTTCACTACTACCAGCAAGATGGGTGTGGGGTCTACTGCCACCAACAAGAAGGGTGTGGGGTCCACTACCACCCACAAGATGGGTATAGGGTTCACTATTACCCACAAGGTTGGTATGGGGTCCACTAATCCCAACAAAATGGGTATGGGGTCCACTACCACCCACAACATGGGTATGGTGTCCACTACCGCCACCATATGGGTATGGGGTCCACTACCACCCACTAGATTGGTATGGGGTCCACTACCACCCAGAAGATGGTTTTGGTGTTCACTACCACCCACATGATGGGTATGGGGTCCACTAACCCCAACAAGATGGGTATGAGGTCCACTACCACCCACAACATGGGTATGGTGTCCACTACCCCCACAATATGTGTATGGGGTGCACTACCACCCACAGGATGGGAATGGGGTCCACTACAACACGCAGGATGGGTATAGGTTCCCACAACCACCTGGGGTCCACTACCCCCCCCCCACCGGACGGTTATGGGGTCCACTAACACCCACAAAATGGGTATGGGGTCTACTATCACCCAGAAGATGGATATGGGGTCCACTACCACCCACAAAATTGGTATGTGGTCCACTACCACCGGCAAGATTGATATGGGGTGAAATACCACCCACAAGATGGGTATGGGGTCCACTACCACCCACAAGGTTGGCATGGGGTCCTCTACTACCCACAAGATGGGTATTCGGTCCGTTACCACCCACAAGTTGGGTATGGGGTCCACTACCATTCACATGATTGGCATGGGGTCCACTACCCTCCCCCCCCCACAAGACAAGTATGAGGTCCACTACCACTCACAAGTTGGGTATGGGGCCCATTACCCCCACTAGATGGGTATGGGGTCCACTCCCACTCACAAGATGGATATGGGGGTCCACTGGCGCACGCAATATAGGTATGGGTTCCACTACCACCCACAAGATGGGTGTAGGGTCAACTAGCACCCACAAGTTGGGTATGGGGTGACAAGATGGGGATGGGGTCCACTACCACCCACAAGAATGGTATCGGGTCCATTACCACCCACAAGATGGGTATGGGGTCCACTACCTCCCACAAGATGGGAATGGGGGTCCACTATAACCCACAAGATTAGTATGTGGTCCACTACCACCCGCAGGATGGGTATGGGGTCCACAACCACCAACAAGATGGGTATGAGGTCCATTACCACCCACAAGGTGGGTATGGGGTCCACTACTACCAACAAGATGGGAATGGTTCCATTACCACCCACAAGATGGGTATGAGGTCCACTACTATTCACATGATGGGTATGGGGTCCACTACCCCCCCACAAGACGGGTATGGGGTCCACCACCTCCCACATGATGGGATTGGGTCCACTACCACTCACAAGTTGGGTATGGGGTCCATTAACCCCACAAGATGGGGATGGGGTTCATTACCACCCACAAGATGGGTATGGCGTCCACTACCACTAACAAGATGGGTATAAGTTCCACTACCACCAACAAGATGGGTATGGGTTCCACTACCACCCACAAGATGGCTATGGGGCCCACTACCACCCACAAAATGGGTGTGGGGTCCACTACCACCCACAAGATGAGTGTCGGGTCCACTAGCACCCACATGATTGGTATATGGTCCACTACCACCCGCAGGATGGGTATGGGGTCCACTACCACCCAAAAGATTGGTGTGGGGGTCCACTACCACCCACAAGTTGGGTATGGGGTTCACTACCTTCTTCAAGATGGGGACTGGGTCCTCTACCACCCACAAGATTGGTATGTGGTCCACTACCACCCTGCAGGATGGGTATGGGGTCCACTACCACCAACAAGATGGGTATGGGTTCCACTACCACCCACAAAATGGGTATGGTGTCCACTACCCCCACCATATGGGTATGGGGTCCACTACCACCCACTAGATTGGTATGGGGTCCACTACCACCCAGAAGATGGTTTTGGTGTTCACTACCACCCACATGATGGGTATGGGGTCCACTAACCCCAACAAGATGGGTATGAGGTCCACTACCACCCACAACATGGGTATGGTGTCCACTACCCCCACAATATGTGTATGGGGTGCACTACCACCCACAGGATGGGAATGGGGTCCACTACAACACGCAGGATGGGTATAGGTTCCCACAACCACCTGGGGTCCACTACCCCCCCCCCACCGGACGGTTATGGGGTCCACTAACACCCACAAAATGGGTATGGGGTCTACTATCACCCAGAAGATGGATATGGGGTCCACTACCACCCACAAAATTGGTATGTGGTCCACTACCACCGGCAAGATTGATATGGGGTGAAATACCACCCACAAGATGGGTATGGGGTCCACTACCACCCACAAGGTTGGCATGGGGTCCGCTACTACCCACAAGATGGGTATTCGGTCCGTTACCACCCACAAGTTGGGTATGGGGTCCACTACCATTCACATGATTGGCATGGGGTCCACTACCCTCCCCCCCCCACAAGACAAGTATGAGGTCCACTACCACTCACAAGTTGGGTATGGGGCCCATTACCCCCACTAGATGGGTATGGGGTCCACTCCCACTCACAAGATGGATATGGGGGTCCACTGGCGCACGCAATATAGGTATGGGTTCCACTACCACCCACAAGATGGGTGTAGGGTCAACTAGCACCCACAAGTTGGGTATGGGGTGACAAGATGGGTATGGGGTCTATTACCACCCACAAGATGGGTATGGGGTCCACTACCAACCACAAGGTGGGTATGGGGTCCACTACTACCCACAAGATGGGAATGATTCCATTACCACCCACAAGATGGGTATGAGGTTCACTACTATTCACATGATGGGTATGGGGACCACTACCCCCCCACAAGGCGGGTATGGGGTCCACCACCTCCCACATGATAGGATTGGGTCCACTACCACTCACAAGTTGGGTATGGGGTCCATTAACCCCACAAGATGTGGATGGGGTCCACTACCACCCACAAGAGTGGTATGTGGGCCACTACCACCTGCAGGACGTGAATGGGGTCCACTACCTCCACCAACAAGATGGGTATGGGTTCCACTACCACCCACAAGATGGCTATGAGGTCCACTACCACCCACAAAATGGGTGTGGGATCCACTTGCACCCACAAGTTGGGTATTAGCTCCACGACCCCCTCCAAGATGGGGATTGGGTCCACAACCACCCACAAGATGGGTATTGGGTCCATTACCACCCACAAGTTGGGTATGGGGTCCACTACCTCCTCACAAGACGGGTGTGTGGTCAACTACCACCCGCAGGAGGGGTATAGGGTGCACTACCACCATCAATATGGGCATGGGTTCGACTACCACCCTCAAGATAGGTATAGGGTCCACTACCACCCTCAAGATGGGTATGGGGTCCACTACCGCCCCAGAAGAGATGGGTATGGGGTCCATTATCCCCCACAAGATGGGTATGGGGTCCACTACCACCAACAAGATAGGTATGGGGTCCACTACCACCCACAAGATGGATGTGTGGTCCACTACCACCCGCATGATGGTTATGGGGTCCACTACCACCAATAAGATGGGTATGGGGTCCACTACCACCCACAAGATTGGAATGGGGTCCACTACCACCCACAAGATGGGTATGGGGTCCATTCCCACCCACAAGATTGTTATTAGGGTCCACTACAACCCACAAGATGGTTATTAGGGTCCACTACAACCCACAAGTATGGTATGCGTTCCACTACCACCCGCAGGATGGGTATGTGGTTCACTACTACCAGCAAGATGGGTGTGGGGTCTACTGCCACCAACAAGAAGGGTGTGGGGTCCACTACCACCCACAAGATGGGTATAGGGTTCACTATTACCCACAAGGTTGGTATGGGGTCCACTAATCCCAACAAAATGGGTATGGGGTCCACTACCACCCACAACATGGGTATGGTGTCCACTACCCCCACCATATGGGTATGGGGTCCACTACCACCCACTAGATTGGTATGGGGTCCACTACCACCCAGAAGATGGTTTTGGTGTTCACTACCACCCACATGATGGGTATGGGGTCCACTAACCCCAACAAGATGGGTATGAGGTCCACTACCACCCACAACATGGGTATGGTGTCCACTACCCCCACAATATGTGTATGGGGTGCACTACCACCCACAGGATGGGAATGGGGTCCACTACAACACGCAGGATGGGTATAGGTTCCCACAACCACCTGGGGTCCACTACCCCCCCCCCCACCGGACGGTTATGGGGTCCACTAACACCCACAAAATGGGTATGGGGTCTACTATCACCCAGAAGATGGATATGGGGTCCACTACCACCCACAAAATTGGTATGTGGTCCACTACCACCGGCAAGATTGATATGGGGTGAAATACCACCCACAAGATGGGTATGGGGTCCACTACCACCCACAAGGTTGGCATGGGGTCCTCTACTACCCACAAGATGGGTATTCGGTCCGTTACCACCCACAAGTTGGGTATGGGGTCCACTACCATTCACATGATTGGCATGGGGTCCACTACCCTCCCCCCCCCACAAGACAAGTATGAGGTCCACTACCACTCACAAGTTGGGTATGGGGCCCATTACCCCCACTAGATGGGTATGGGGTCCACTCCCACTCACAAGATGGATATGGGGGTCCACTGGCGCACGCAATATAGGTATGGGTTCCACTACCACCCACAAGATGGGTGTAGGGTCAACTAGCACCCACAAGTTGGGTATGGGGTGACAAGATGGGGATGGGGTCCACTACCACCCACAAGAATGGTATCGGGTCCATTACCACCCACAAGATGGGTATGGGGTCCACTACCTCCCACAAGATGGGAATGGGGGTCCACTATAACCCACAAGATTAGTATGTGGTCCACTACCACCCGCAGGATGGGTATGGGGTCCACAACCACCAACAAGATGGGTATGAGGTCCATTACCACCCACAAGGTGGGTATGGGGTCCACTACTACCAACAAGATGGGAATGGTTCCATTACCACCCACAAGATGGGTATGAGGTCCACTACTATTCACATGATGGGTATGGGGTCCACTACCCCCCCACAAGACGGGTATGGGGTCCACCACCTCCCACATGATGGGATTGGGTCCACTACCACTCACAAGTTGGGTATGGGGTCCATTAACCCCACAAGATGGGGATGGGGTTCATTACCACCCACAAGATGGGTATGGCGTCCACTACCACTAACAAGATGGGTATAAGTTCCACTACCACCAACAAGATGGGTATGGGTTCCACTACCACCCACAAGATGGCTATGGGGCCCACTACCACCCACAAAATGGGTGTGGGGTCCACTACCACCCACAAGATGAGTGTCGGGTCCACTAGCACCCACATGATTGGTATATGGTCCACTACCACCCGCAGGATGGGTATGGGGTCCACTACCACCCAAAAGATTGGTGTGGGGGTCCACTACCACCCACAAGTTGGGTATGGGGTTCACTACCTTCTTCAAGATGGGGACTGGGTCCTCTACCACCCACAAGATTGGTATGTGGTCCACTACCACCCTGCAGGATGGGTATGGGGTCCACTACCACCAACAAGATGGGTATGGGTTCCACTACCACCCACAAAATGGGTATGGTGTCCACTACCCCCACCATATGGGTATGGGGTCCACTACCACCCACTAGATTGGTATGGGGTCCACTACCACCCAGAAGATGGTTTTGGTGTTCACTACCACCCACATGATGGGTATGGGGTCCACTAACCCCAACAAGATGGGTATGAGGTCCACTACCACCCACAACATGGGTATGGTGTCCACTACCCCCACAATATGTGTATGGGGTGCACTACCACCCACAGGATGGGAATGGGGTCCACTACAACACGCAGGATGGGTATAGGTTCCCACAACCACCTGGGGTCCACTACCCCCCCCCCACCGGACGGTTATGGGGTCCACTAACACCCACAAAATGGGTATGGGGTCTACTATCACCCAGAAGATGGATATGGGGTCCACTACCACCCACAAAATTGGTATGTGGTCCACTACCACCGGCAAGATTGATATGGGGTGAAATACCACCCACAAGATGGGTATGGGGTCCACTACCACCCACAAGGTTGGCATGGGGTCCGCTACTACCCACAAGATGGGTATTCGGTCCGTTACCACCCACAAGTTGGGTATGGGGTCCACTACCATTCACATGATTGGCATGGGGTCCACTACCCTCCCCCCCCCACAAGACAAGTATGAGGTCCACTACCACTCACAAGTTGGGTATGGGGCCCATTACCCCCACTAGATGGGTATGGGGTCCACTCCCACTCACAAGATGGATATGGGGGTCCACTGGCGCACGCAATATAGGTATGGGTTCCACTACCACCCACAAGATGGGTGTAGGGTCAACTAGCACCCACAAGTTGGGTATGGGGTGACAAGATGGGGATGGGGTCCACTACCACCCACAAGAATGGTATCGGGTCCATTACCACCCACAAGATGGGTATGGGGTCCACTACCTCCCACAAGATGGGGAATGGGGGTCCACTATAACCCACAAGATTAGTATGTGGTCCACTACCACCCGCAGGATGGGTATGGGGTCCACAACCACCAACAAGATGGGTATGAGGTCCATTACCACCCACAAGGTGGGTATGGGGTCCACTACTACCAACAAGATGGGAATGGTTCCATTACCACCCACAAGATGGGTATGAGGTCCACTACTATTCACATGATGGGTATGGGGTCCACTACCCCCCCACAAGACGGGTATGGGGTCCACCACCTCCCACATGATGGGATTGGGTCCACTACCACTCACAAGTTGGGTATGGGGTCCATTAACCCCACAAGATGGGGATGGGGTTCATTACCACCCACAAGATGGGTATGGCGTCCACTACCACTAACAAGATGGGTATAAGTTCCACTACCACCAACAAGATGGGTATGGGTTCCACTACCACCCACAAGATGGCTATGGGGCCCACTACCACCCACAAAATGGGTGTGGGGTCCACTACCACCCACAAGATGAGTGTCGGGTCCACTAGCACCCACATGATTGGTATATGGTCCACTACCACCCGCAGGATGGGTATGGGGTCCACTACCACCCAAAAGATTGGTGTGGGGGTCCACTACCACCCACAAGTTGGGTATGGGGTTCACTACCTTCTTCAAGATGGGGACTGGGTCCTCTACCACCCACAAGATTGGTATGTGGTCCACTACCACCCTGCAGGATGGGTATGGGGTCCACTACCACCAACAAGATGGGTATGGGTTCCACTACCACCCACAAAATGGGTATGGGTTCCACTACCACCCACAAGATGGGTATGGGGTCCACTACCTCCAACAAGATAGGTGTGTTTTCCACTACCACCCACAAGATGGGTGTGGGGTCTACTAGCACCCACAAGTTGGGTATTGGCTCCACGACCCCCTCCAAGATGGGGATTGGGTCCACAACCACCCACAAGATTGGTATATGGTCCACTACCACCCGCAGGATTGGTATGGGGTCCACTACCACCAACAAGACATGTATGGGTTCCACTGCCACCCACAAGATGGGTATTGGGTCCATTACCACCCACAAGTTGGGTATGGGGTCTACTACCTCCTCACAAGATGGGTGTGTGGTCAACTACCACCCGCAGGAGGGGTATAGGGTGCACTACCACCATCAAGATGGGCATGGGGTATTAGGTCCACTTCCTCCCGCAAGATGGGTATTGGGTTCACTACCGCCTACAGGATGGGTATGGGGTCCACTACCACCCACAAGATGGGTATATGGTCCACTACCACCCAGAAGATGGGTGTTTGGTCTACTACCACCCACAAGTTGGGTGTGGGGTCCACTACACCCTTCAAGATGGAGATGGGGTCTTCTACGACCCACAAGATTGGTATGTGGTCCACTTCCACCCGCAGGATGGGTATGGGGTCCACTATCACCAACAAGATGGGTATGGGTTTCACTTCCTCCCGCAAGATGGATATGGGGTCCACTACCAAGCACAAGATGGATGTGAGGTCCACTACCCCCTCACAAGATTGGGATGGGCTCCACTACCACCCACAAGATTAGTGTGTGGTCCACTACTACCCGCAGATACTACCCGCAGATGCACAAAATACATACTTGATAACCTAGCAAACCCAGCTCCAGATATTATCTTCCTTGTAGATTTCAATTTACCGAGTCTTAGATGGAGAATGGCAAACACAAATATCAAAGGAGGGAATGACCCGGGAAATAACGAACCATAGGTCAGAGAACTTTTGAGATTCTGTGACAAATTCTCGCTCACTCAACAGATTACAGAACCAACTATGAACGAAAACACACTAGACTTGTTATTCACAAACAATGATGAACTAATCAGAGACATAACAATCTCGGATACTTCATACTCAGACCATAAGCTCATTGAAGTGCAAACTAGCATAAATAACGGTAGCAGGTCTAAGAGACCCAACAAGCGAGAAAAATATTCAATCAATTCAATTTCAACAATAAGAGGATCGACTGGGAAAAAATAAATGTAGACCTTACAACCATTCAATGGGAGACGATTTTAAGCGACAAAACTCCCACTCAGGGAATAGCTCAACTGACAGCTGAAGCTTACAAGGTCTGCTTGAAGCACGTGCCTGTGAGGAGGGGCAGAAAGAGGACCACTGTATAAAGAGAACGCAGACGACTGTACAGGAGAAGGAAAAAAATAACGGAAATGCTTCGGCAGACACAACTATCACAAGCAAGGAAAATAAGCCTAAGCAGGGAGATCGAAGAAATAGAACAAACGTTGAAGCGATCATATGAGTCTGAGGAAGTGGAATTGGAACAGAAAGCTATACAAGAGATAAAGAAAAATCCTAAATATTTTTTCACATACGCAAAATCAAAATAAAAAACCTCGACCAGTACTGGACCGTTAATTACAAATGAAGGTACGTACACAGAGGACAACAAAGAGATTAGTGAAATTCTAAGAAACCAGTATGAGGCTATGTTTAGCACACCAATAAACAACATGAAAGTTGATGATCCAGACAGCTTCTTTATGAATGACATTCAAGCTGCAGATAATATAACGGATATTACCACAAACTCGGAAGACTTTGTAAGAGAAATTGACAATATGCCTATGCACTCAGCTCCTGGGCCTTACTCATGGAATTCAATATTCATAAAGAAATGTAAAGTACCAGTAGCGAGAACACTCAGCGTAATATGGAGAAAGAGCCTAGATGCAGGGGAGATACCAGCAGCACTTAAATCTGCAGATATAGCTCCGTTGCATAAGGGGGGGAGTAAAGCCTTGGCAAAAAATTTATAGGCCAGTTGCACTAACATCACACATAATAAAAGTGTTTGAAAGAGTGATTAGGAATCAAATTTCTAGTTTTATGGAAAACAATGAGTTGCACAACCCAGGACAACATGGATTTAGAGCGGGAAGATCCTTTCTGTCACAGTTACTCAACCACTATGACAATATCACAGAAGCTCTAGAAGAAAAGCAAAATGTAGATGTTGTATACACAGAATTTGCAAAGGCGTTCGACAAATGTGACCATGATCATGATGAGGGAGCCGGTCAGCCGAGCGGACAGCACGCGGCACTTGTGATCCTGTGGTCTTGGGTTCGATCCCAGGCGCCGGCGAGAAACAATGGGCAGAGTTTCTTTCATCCTATGCCCCTGTTACCTAGCAGTAAATAAGGTACCTGGGTGTTAGTCAGCTGTCACAGGCTGCTTCCTGGGGGTGGAGGCCTGGTCGAGGACCGGGCCGCGGGGACACTAAAAGCCCCGAAATCATCTCAAGATATGATAGGGGCCTCGTAGCCTGGTATAGGGGCCTCGTAGCCTGGTGGACAGCGCGCAGGACTCGTAATTCTGAGGAGCGGGTTCGATTCCCGCACGAGGCAGAAACAAATGGGCAAAGTTTCTTTCACCCTGAATGCCCCTGTTACCTAGCAGTAAATAGGTACCTGGGTGTTAGTCAGCTGTCACAGGCTGCTTCCTGGGGGTGGAGGCCTGGTCGAGGACCGGGCCACGGGGACACTAAAGCCCCGAAATCATCTCAAGATAACCTCAAGATGAGGGATAGCACACAAAATGAGGTCAATGGGAATAACTGGAAAAGTAAGACGCTGGATACTCAATTTCCTGTTGAACAGAACACAAAGAGTAACAGTCAATCAAATAAAATCGAGTCCATGAGATGTTAAAAGCTCTGTACCTCAAAGTACAGTCCTTGCACCACTGCTGTTCCTTATTCTCATATCAGATATAGACAAAAATACACGTCACAGCTTCGTGTCATCTTTCGCAAATGACACAAAAATCAGCATGAAAATTACCTCTGCTGAAGACATTGAAAACTTACAAGCAGATGTCAACAAAGTTTTCGATTGGGCAGCAGAAAATAACATGATGTTTAACAGTGATAAATTTCAGGTACTGAGGTACGGCAAAAATGAGGATCTGAAACATAATGCAGGGTACAAAACACAAACGAATCTTCCCATAGTAGAAAAAATGCATGTCAAGGATGTGGGAATAATGATGTCCGACGATCTAACGTTTAAGGAGCACAACCAGGCAAATATTGCGTCAGCCAGAACAAAGATAGGATGGATTACGAGAACTTTCAAATCCAGGGATCCCATCACAATGGTTGTACTCTTCAAGTCACTTGTGTTGTCCCGTCTCGAGTACTGGTCAGTACTCACTTTCCACTTCAGAGCAGGAGAGATTGCTGAAATAGAGGGAATACAGAGAACATATACGGCACGCATAGACGAGATAAAACATCTAAACTATTGGGACCGTCTCAAAGCTCTCCAAATGTACTTTCTAGAAAGGAGACGAGAGAGATACCAAATAATATACACATGGAAAATACTGGAGGGCCAGGTCCCAAATCTACACAGTAAAATAACAACGTACTGGAGTGAACGATATGGAAGAAAATGCAAGATTGAACCAGTGAAGAGCAGACGTGCCATAGGCACAATCAGAGAACACTGTATAAACATCAGAGGTCCGCGGTTGTTCAACGTCCTCCCAGCGACTAAAAGAAATATTGCCGGAACAACCGTAGACATCTTCACGAGAAAACTGGACCGTTTTCTAAGAGAAGTTCCGGATCAGCCGGGCTGTGGTGGGTATGTGGGCCTGCGGGCCTCTCCAAGCAACAACCTGGTGGACCAAACTCTCTCAAGTCAAGCCTGACCTCGGGCCGGGCTTGGGGAGTAGAAGAACTTCCAAAGCCACATCAAGCAGGTATCAGGCAGGAGGGGTATGGGGTCCACTACCACCAACAATATTAGTGTGGGGTCCACTACCACCCACAAGAGAGGTATGGGGTCCACTACCACCCACAAGATGGGTATGGGATCCACTGCAACCCTCAAGATGGTTATTGGGTTCACTACCACCCACATGATGGGTATGGGATCCACTACCCCCAACAAGATGGGGTCCACTACCACCCACAACACGGGGATGGTGTCCGCTACCCCCACAATATGGATATGGAGTCCACTACCACCCACAGGATAAGTATAGGGTCTCACAACCACCAACAAGATGGGTATGGGGTCCACAACCACCGATAAGATTGGTATGGGGTTCGCTACCTCCCACATGAGGGGTATTGGGTCCACTACCACCCACAAGATGGGTATGGGTCCACTACCACCCACAAGATGGATATGGGTTCCACTTCCACTCAAAAGATGGGGAAGAGGTCCACTACCACCCACAAGATTGGAATGTGGTCCACTACCACCCGAAGGAAGGGTATGTGGTCCACAACCACCAACAAGATGGGTATGGGGTCAACTACCACCCACAAGGTGGGTATTGGGTCCACTACCACCCACAAGATGGGTATGGGGTCCGTTACCACGTACAAGATGGGAATGGGGTCCACTACCATTACATGATGATGGGTATGGGGTCCACTACCATTAACATGATAGGTATGGGGTCCACTACCCCCCTTCACCACAAAACGGGACTGGGGTCCACTACCACCCATAAGATGGGTGTGTGGTCCATTACCATTCACAAGTTGGGTATAAGGTCCATTACCCCCACAAGATGGGGATGGGGTCCACTACCACCCAAAAGATTGGTATGTGGTCCACTACCACCCGCAGGATGGGTATGGGGTCCACTACCGCCAACAAAATGGGTATGGGTTCCACTGCCATCCACAAGATGGGAAGAGGGTCCACTACCACCAACAAGATGAGTATGCGGCCCATTCCCACCCACAAGATTGGTGTGGGGTCAACTACCACCCACAAGTTGGGTATGGGTTGCACTACTCCCCTTAAGATGGGGATGGGGTCCTCTACCACAAACAAGATGGGTATGGGTTCCACTACCACCCACAAGATGGGTATGGGATCCATTACCACCCACAAGATATGTATGGGGTCCACTACCACCCACAAGATGGGTGTGGGGTCCACTACAACCCACAAGCTGGGTATGGGGTTCACTACCCCCTTCAAGATGGGAATGGGGTCCTCTACCACCCACATGATTGGTATGTGGTCCACTACCACCCGCAGGATGGGTATGGGGTGTACTACCACCAACAAGATAGGTATGGGTTTCACTACCACCCACAAGATGGGTATGAGGTCCACTGCCACCCACAAGATGGGTATAGGGTCCACTACCACCCACAAGATGGGTGTGGAGTCCACTTCCACCCACAAGTTGGGTATGGGGTCCACTACCCCCTTCAAAATAGGGATACTGTCCTGAACCACCCACAAGATTGGTATGTGGTCTACTACCACCTGCAGGATGGGTATGGGGTCCACTACCACCAACAAAATGGGTATGGGTTCCACTGCCACCGACAAGATGGGAAGGAGGTCCACTACCACCAACAATATTGGAATGGGGTCCACTACCACCCACAAAATTGGTAGTGGACCTACCACCCACAAGTTGGGTATGGGGTCCACTACCCCCTTCACGATGGGGATGGGGTCCCCTACCACCTACAAGATTGGTATGTGGTCCACTACCACCCGCAGGATGGGTATGGGGTCCACTACCACCAACAAGATGGGTTATGGGTTCCACTACCACCCACAAGATGGGTATGGAGTCCACTGCCACCCACAAGATGGGTATTGGGTCCACTACCACCCACAAGATGGGTGTGGGGTCCACTACCACCCACAAGTTGGGTATGGGGTTCACTACCCCCATCAAGATGGGGATAGAGTCCTCTATCACCCACAAAATTGGTATGTGGTCCACTACTACCCGCAGGATGGGTATGGGGTCCACTACCACCAACAAGATGGGAATGGGTTCCACTGCCACCCACAAGATGGGAAGGGGGTCCACTACCACCAACAAGATGGGTATGCGGTCCACTACCACCCACAAGATTGGTGTTGGGTCCACTACCACCCACAAGATTGGTGTTGGGTCCACTACCACCCACAAGTTGGGTATGGGGCTACTCCAACCCACAAGATGGGTATGGGGTCCACTACCCCTTCAAGATGGGGATGGGGTCCTCTACCACCCAAAAGATTGGTATGTGGTCTAATACCACCCGCAGGATGGGTATGGGGTCCACAACCACCAAAAAGATGAGTATGGAGTCCATTACCTCCCACAAGATGGGTATGGGGTCAACTACCACCCACAAGGTGATATGGGATCCACTGCCACCCACAAGATGGGTATGGGGTCCGTTAACACCCAAAAGATGGGTATAGGACCAGTATCATTCACATGATGGGCATGGGGTCAACTACCTCCGTCCCCCATAAGACGAGTATGGGGTCCACTACCACCTAGAAGATGGGTATAGAGTCCACTACCACTCACAAGTTGGATAAGGGGTCCCATACCCCCCCCCCAAAATGGGGATGGGGACCACTACCACCCTCAGGATTGGTATTGGGTCCACTTCCACCAACATGATAGGTATGGGTTCCACTACCACCCATAAGAAGGGTATGGGGTCCACTACCACCCACAAGATGGGTATAGTGTCCACTACCACCCACAAGATGGGTGTGGGGTCCACTACCACCCACATGATGGGTATGGGGTCCACTACCACCCACAAGATGGGTATGGGGTCTACTCCAACACACAAGATGGGTATGGGGTACACTACCATCCGTTGGATGGGTATGGGGTCCACTAACCCCATACTTGTAATGGAACCTTTACCCATCTTGTGGTTGGTAGTGGACCCCATACCCCTCAAGGTGGGTATGGGGTCCACTACCACTCACACGATGGGTATTGGTTCCGTTACCACCCACAAGATGGGTATGGGAACCAGTACCATTCACATGATGGGCATGGGGTCCACTACCCCCACCCCCACAAGACGAGTATGGGGTCCACTACCACCTACAGGATGGGTGTGGGGTCCACTACCACTCACAAGTTGGGTATGGGGTCCATTACCCCCACAAGATGGGTGTGGGGTCCACTACTACCGACAAGATGGGTGTGGGGTCCACTACCACCTTACAAGATGGGGATTGGGTCAATTACCACCCACAAGATTGGTATGTGATCCACTACTACCCGCAGGATGGATATGGGGTCCACGTCCTCAAGCAAGGTGAGTATGGGTTCCACTAACACCCACAATATGGGTGTGGGGTCCATTATCAACCAAAAGATGGGTATGGGGTCAACTACTGCCCACAAGAGTAGGGAAGATGAGGACTAGACCCGCGCGCGCCACCTGCCAGGTGGCACTCACGTGTGTGGCACCTGGACAGATGGCGCGCGGGGGTCTAGTCCTCAAGGGTTTTGGGGGAATTTCCCGGAAGTTTGGCGCGTGTCGGAGGTAAGTGGAGCGCGCGGTTCTAGTCCTCGGGGTTTTGGGGAGCTTTTTCTGTGTGTTTGGGTCGGGAAAGAGTGAAGCCATGTTGTTGGGGATGTAGGAGAGTATGTGGTGGAGTAAGAAAATAGAAGGATAAGAGGATGGAGTAAATGAATATGTATGTGTGTTTTGCGTAGACTTAATCCTGTGTGAGGATAATAATTTTGATGATCGTGAGTAAGTAGAGATTGAGTGTAGATGCGAGGAGTCCCAACATAGTCTGTTATGTTGTTTGGGGTGGGGGAGGGGTAGGGGAGGGAGGGAGGGAGGGAAGGGTGAGTGGAGCTTCCCCTCCTCGTCGTGAGACTGCTCTGGGTCATTTTGCGGTTAGACAAACCATTAACTCCCCCTACAGGAAGCCCTAAGTGTGAGAGGATGAGAGAGTAGAGTCCAGCAGGAGGGATGTGTACCATTACCCTTAAGCGTTTTTCAATGTCCGCGGAGGGGTGTGTGAGTACGGGTCACGGGTTAGAGGCTGACTGAAAGACTTTTCCAAGTAGCTTGGTTATATCTCCTCAGACACGGCGGAAGTGGTTGGGGCATCCATTACCCACTGCGTTTCGCTACGGTCCGCGACTCTCTCTCTCTCTCTCTCTCTCTCTCTGTCTCTCTGTCTCTCTGTCTGCCTCTCTCTCTCTCACTCTCTCTCTCTGTCTCTCTCTCTCTCTCTCTCTCTCTCTGTCTCTCTGTCTCTCTCTGTCTCTCTGTCTCTCTGTCTGCCTCTCTCTCTCTGTGTCTCTGTCTCTCTCTGTCTCTCTGTCTCTCTGTCTCTCTGTCTCTCTCTGTCTCTCTGTCTCTCTCTGTCTCTGTCTCTCTCTCTCTCTCTCTCTCTCTCTGTCTCTCTCTCTCTCTCTCTCTCTCTCTCTCTCTCTCTCTGTCTCTCTCTCTGTCTCTCTGTCTCTCTCTCTGTCTCTCTGTCTCTCTGTCTGCCTCTCTCTCTCTCTGTCTCTCTCTCTCTCTCTCTCTGTCTCTCTCTCTCTCTCTCTCTCTCTCTCTCTCTCTCTCTCTCTCTCTCTCTCTCTCTCTCTCTCTCTCTCTCTCTCTCTCTCTCTCGCTCTCTCTCTCTCTCACCCTCTCTAAAGTCCACCACACGGCACTTCACTTAGTAAACTCAGTCAAAGTCCGGAGATTAGCGTTTACTAAAAGAGAGAAACATTTCACATCATCACGGAGACGCGATCTCTACCTACAAATTATTCTTGTTAACTGTGATCACATCATCTGCTGGCTCAAATAAATATCATTGAAATGTATGCATGTTTACTCAATCTCCATCACCTCTTCGTCCTACATCCATCCATTACTGCTGTGCAGAGGTTGTATCACACAACGGGCGTTATCATAGCAAGACTCCTGAATGAATGAGCCGGCCGTACCCTCTCCCCATCCACCCCCACACACCCATACCCCTACCACCCCCTCCATGGCCGAACCATCACTGCTCCCTTCCCAGACCGGATGTTCTGTTCTAAGCCTTAGTATCATCATTCTTTGCTCAAATAGCATTTTTTTTAAGAATATCCAGTCATAAGCTGGTCTTCAATCTTATTATTATAACAAATCTTAATTTGATGTAAACACAACTGCACGGGATATACATAACCTTGTAAGGTAACACGACCAACATGATGACATCGTTCTTTGCTCAAATATCATTAATGTAACGTGGACAATATACTAACTTCGTTCTTTGCCCAAATAACATTTTAAGAGTAACGAGCAACTTTCTGTCGATGTCTGAATAATGAACTGTAAAACCATGTTTAGCCATTACATCCAAACACAATAAAATATTTTTGTTCCACACATACAAATTCCAAGCAAAGTAACCATATATACGATAATATGGAAAAACACAATCTTGTTACTATTATTAAATTGACTTGTTCATTATCCCGAGTTCAACACACTCTCTCTCTCTTAAGACCTACATTATCCAATGTAAACAGTCCGGATGAGCTGATAGTGAAATAGCTCTGGGTTAAGTCTGTTTTTCAGTTCTTATAACATGTCTGTTTTTCAGTTCTTATAACATTTGAAAATGTAAGCGTGGTTACTCATTCCGTCTCGTCGCATCTCGTTAGGGACTGACCTTGAGTCTTTCCATAGCGCGAGTTTTCACTCATCATCAACCATTAGCAATCGTTCGATCCAACAGAAAAAAAACAGAGACTAGTGTTAGCATAATAGGTGAAAAAATAGTCGATCTTTCTCTTATTACGTTTTATTCAATAACTGGTAGACATAACATAACTCGCATATTTATCTTGGTAAAACAAAACATAATAACTGTCAGACAGACAAACAGACAGACATAACACTCAGCATAATGCTGACATATGGTGTTAGCATAATAGGTGAAAAAAAAGTTGATCTTTCTCTTATTACGTTTTATTCAATAACTGGTAGACATAACATAACTCACATATTTATCTTGGTAAAACAAAACATAATAACTGTCAGACAGACAGACAGACAGACAGACATAACACTCAGCATAATGCTGACATATGATGTTAACATAATAGGTGAAAAAATAGTTGATTTCAATAACTAGTAGACATAACATAACTCGCATATTTATCTTGGTAAAACAAAACATAATAACTGTCAGACAGACAGACAGACAGACAGACATAACACTCAGCATAATGCTGACATATGGTGTTAGCATAATAGGTGAAAAAAAAGTTGATCTTTCTCTTATTACGTTTTATTCAATAACTGGTAGACACTTACATATTTATCTTGGTAAAAAACAAAACATAATAACTAACAGACAGACAGAGACATATCACTCAGCTTAATGCAGTTACATGACTACTAGTTATCAGCGGAGTTTCAAAAACTACTAGTTATCAGCGGAGTTTCAAAAAGTTTTTTTTTGTTTTTCAACTATTATGAGTTGTTTTCCATGTTTCTTTAACACCATGGCTAAGTGAGCCAGAGCTGTGTAGTAGTTGACCTCCCATTCAAGCTTTTCATCTGGATTCAAGTCATCACTGTCAATCATTCCCAACCCATAAGGAATTTTAACGCGCTTGATTGAATTATGTCGCTTAGTCATGCTTAAAATTTGATTAATGCATAGTTTAAAGCTCCATCGTCTCTTGATCTTAGTATCGTTGCGGAGTCCCTCCATTATACAATCTATATCCTCCCCACACTGCTCTAATAGAATTTTTTGGTTAACAGCGTTATTTTCTATTGGTGGTCCTGCTCTATATCGGGTCACAATAGCTATAACATGTGGTAGACTTTCTGGTAAGGGGGAAGGAGAAAAGACAGCTCCTCCTACTTTAACGCGATCAGCCACCACCACATAGTTACTTAATTTATTTATTTATTTATTTATGCATATACAAGAATGTACATAAGGAATGTGAGGATACAATTATGGTAATTACAGTCTTGTAAAGCCACTAGCACGCGCAGCGTTTCGGGCAGGTCCTTAATCTAAGAAAATTTTAAGGAGGTAAATACTTGCAAAATTTATAGACAAAAAAATGATAACAGATTACATGGAATGAAAAAAAAAAAAAAAGATGAGAGAAAATTATAGGTACAGTATATTAAAGCACATAGGTAGCTATGATTGATTGCAATGACAGCTTAAAATGGTAGTTGACAACAAATTGGTAGGCACAATACAGCAGAAACAATATAAGATTGATTGCAATGACAGCTTGAATGGTAGTTGACAAAAATTGGTAGTCACAATACAGCATATGGCTAGCACATAAAAGAAGACAGCAATGAACACAATGATAAGGTTTGATATTACATAAAAATTAGGAGATTGGGTACCACTAGGTACAGAGCAAATTTAAAGCTCAGTGTAGGAAACTAAATAGATGAAGTTAGGTACTTTTTGGTTTTGCTTTTAAATAAGGCAAAAGTTTTACAGTTTTTCAATTCACTAGGGAGTGAGTTCCATAGACTAGGTCCCTTAATTTGCATAGAGTGTTTACACAGATTAAGTTTGACCCTGGGGATATCAAAGAGATATTTATTTCTGGTGTGGTGATAATGGGTCCTATTACATCTGTCCAGGGAGAGTTTCAGAGCATGGTTTGCATTTAAGAACAGGGTTTTGTAAATGTAGTTGACACAAGAGAATGTGTGGAGGGAGTTAATATTTAGCAAGTTTAGAGATTTAAATAAGGGAGCTGAGTGTTGTCTGAAAGCAGAGTTAGTTATTATTCTGATAGCAGATTTTTGCTGTGTGATGATGGGCTTAAGGTGGTTTGCAGTGGTAGACCCCCATGCACAGATACCATAATTAAGATAGGGGTAGATTAGTGCATAATATAGTGAGAGGAGAGCAGAGTTAGGAACATAATATCTGATTTTGGAGAGTATACCAACTGTCTTTGAGACTTTCTTAGTTATGTGTTGAATGTGGGTGCTGAAGTTGAGTCTCTTGTCTAGGAATAGGCCAAGAAACTTGCCATCATTTTTATTACTGATGTTAATGTTGTCTATCTGTAGCTGAATTGCATTTGATGATTTGCTTCCAAATAAGATGTAGTAAGTCTTTTCGATGTTTAATGTTAGTTTGTTCGTTGACATCCATAAGTGGACTTTTTTTAATTCATTATTCACAACATTATTTAGTGTATGTGGGTTGAGGTTTGAGTAGATAAGGGTAGTATCGTCAGCAAACAATATAGGTTTGAGAATATTAGAGACATTAGGCAGATCGTTTATATATATAAGAAATAGAAGAGGTCCTAAGATGCTGCCCTGTGGCACTCCAACGGTAATTGGTAGAGTGGAAGAAGTTGTATCATTGATGGTTACATATTGGTGTCTGTCACTAAGATAGGATCGGATGTAGTCAAGGGCAAGGCCTCGGATTCCATAATGCTGGAGTTTAAGTAAGAGGTAGTTGTGATTAACAGTATCAAAGGCTTTTCTTAGGTCAATGAAGAGTCCAATCGGAAACTCATTTTTGTCAAGGGCTGAGTAGATAATGTCAAGGAGACTAATGATTGCATCATTGGTACTCTTTTGGGACCGGAAGCCAAACTGGCAGGGGCTGAGTATGTCGAATTTTACGAGGTAGGAATAGAGCTGTTTGTAAATAATTTTTTCAAATATTTTTGATAGAATGGGTAGATTTGATATTGGTCTATAATTGTTTATGTCCGCCGGATTGCCTCCTTTATGGACTGGTGTTACTCTTGCTTTTTTGAGGATATCAGGGAAGGTGTGACACTCTATAGATTTGTTGAACAGTAGTGCTATGGGTGGGGCAAGGGCATGGGAGGCTCTCTTGTACACAATGGACGGAATTTCACTGGTGTTCCCTGCCTTGGTTTTTAGAGAGTGTATGATGGACACAACATCTGCCGGGCTGATTGGTGAAAGGAGAAGAGAGTTTGGATAGCTGCCTGAGAGATATGTGTTAATTTGTGTCTGAGTCTGTGGGATTTTACTGGCAAGATTAGCACCAACCGATGAAAAGAAACTATTAAATTCATTTGCCATTTCTAAATCAGTTGACGGTATATCCCCATCCTTGTAGAGTTTTATTTGGTTATGTGAGTGTTGTTTAGTTCCTAGGATACTAGAGATAGTTTTCCAAGTGTTTTTCATGTTGCCTTTTGCTTCATTGAATCTATTCACATAATATGCAAGTTTTGCCTTTCTTATGATACTGGTAAGCATTGATGAGTACCTTTTAGCTACTTCCTTTGAAACTAGGCCAATCCTAACTTTCTTTTCATATTCATGTTTCTTGTTGATTGAGTTGAGAATGCCACTTGTGAGCCATGGATTGTTTAATCTTTTGTCAGTTACTTGCTTTGTAAGAAGGGGACAATGAAGGTTGTAGAGGCTTAGAGTTTTGGAGAGGAAGAGGTTAGCTAATGAATTTATATCATGGGTATTATTGAATTCAGAATCCCAGTTAATATTGTGAAGTGCCTCTGTAAGATTGTCTAAAGCTGATTCACTGTGTAGCCTAAATGAAAGTTTCTTGCTTTTTGGTGGTGTTATGTCCATGTTCGCTATGAGAAAGGTAGGATAGTGGTCAGTTGTTCTGTCGTAGATTATACCAGATACAAGGGGAGCTGTTATGTTTGTCCATATGTGGTCCAAGGTAGTGGCTGATGTTTGAGTGACTCGGGTAGGTTTGGTGATAGTGGGGATTAGCATACAGGAGTTCATGCTGTTAAGGAAATAGTCAACTTGAGAGCAGTTTTGTTGACCCAGGTCAATATTAAAGTCTCCTCCCAGAATGATGTGGTTTTTGGTGAGATTGTTGTTTATAATAAGATTCCTTAGGTTGTCTGAGAAAGAAGCTATGTTAGTATTAGGAAATCTATAGATGGCTCCAATAGTCAAAGAGGATTTAAGGGATTTAATTGTAAACTGAGCAAAAGTATATTCACAGTAGTCATCTCTGTCACTAATAACACTGTTGCAGATAAATGTATCTCGGTAATATATAGCTGTGCCACCACCTTTTTTAATAGGCCTACAGTTATGAATGGCTTTATAACCAGCTAAGTTGTAGAGTTGGGTATAGTCTTTATTTAGCCAAGTTTCTGTTAAAATAATGAACGATAGGTTAGTACCTAGTGCTGTGAGTAGTGCATTTAAATCGTCAAAATGTTTACCAAGTGATCTAACATTTTGGTTATAAACTGATAGACAGGTGCTATTTTGGAGTTTGTTTTTAGCCTGGTGTGCTGTGAAATATTTACAATAATGATGATCAATGTGCTGGTTGGTATAGATATGAGACAGAAGATTTTGATCAGGATCAATATCAGTGTGCATAGAGATGCAGAGGGATCACGATACAAGATACACGATAAAGCAAAACACAAGAATAAGAGCAGATACAATAAAATAGTAACAATTTAGAAGTAAAATAAAGATCCAATAGATAGCCAGGGAGGACACAGAAGTTACATAAAATAAAACACAAAAAATCAGTAGAGACTGACAATATAAATGTAAAATAAAAAAAAAATAAGAAAAATAATAATCATAAAAAAAAATGATCTTGAAGATAATTAGCTTAGTAATGGTTAATTAACAGGGAAATAAAAAGCCCTAGGTTTAGTGACAAGGGGATTAACTAAGAACAAATAATTAAGAGTATAAAACAGGCAAAGATGACAAACAAAAAATAAAGTAAAAATTAAAATAAAAATAAAAATAAACACCTTTGGAAAGGAAAGGCAGAGCTTAAGTACACTTTGGTTGTATGTGAGACTACAAATTATGTTCTGGTTATTCAGCTGATATCCCACAGTCATCCAGGAAAGAAGTGAGGTGTGCTTCAGTGGTTATGACATAAGTTTTTCCAGAGTCAGTCTTCCTAGCTATTATTTTACCATCGTGCACAAAACAATGTTTAATAGCAGTGGATCTATTGCGAATTCCACGTAGTTTAAATAAGAGATTTTGTCTGAATCTGGTAAGACATTCGTTCACATAAACATTGGATTTCCTAGCGACTGCAGCAGTGATAAGGTCTGACTTGCGGGAGCAGCTATCTAACTTCACGCGTATCCTTCTGTTGTTTGCACCAGATGATTTGGTACCCACTCTATAAGCTGACTTAATGTCTCTTGCTTCGATTGAATAATTCAACTTAGTACGCAATTCCTGGATCACGATGGCAGTACAGTCTTCTCTGTCAGTTTCATGGGGAAAATCCTGTGATGAGATGATGACAGAATCAAGGAGCTTAAGTTGGTCTGATTCGTCTTGGGTTGCAGTGTGTTGCTGTTGTAGGGAGTTAAAGTGGTTCTCTAACTTTTGTAACATCTCTTCTTGCTTCTTAGAGGTTTCTGCTGGTTTAAAGTTAGTAACCGAGATCCGAAGAGAGCTTAATTCATGTTCGAGGTGGCCGACTCTGGCAGACAGATCTTGGTTAGCCTTGTGCATTGCCAAAGCATCACTCTGAAGCTTCATTATCAGGTCCGACTGCTCTCGGATTATAGACTTTTGGTCGTCATGTATTTGAGTCAATAATCTGAGCCATGGATTATCAGCGGGACGCTTAAAGTCAGTACATGGGGAGGCAGCTCGTTTAAGTTGCTCCATATGGTTACATAACTGTTGTAAGGCTCGAGTCAGTGACGACGCTTCAATCAGCTGGGAAGGTTTGTTATTGTTGACGCAGGGAGGGTCGGTACTCCCCCCGGTAGCCCCTAAGGGGGAGACAGCCGCATTATTCCTGTTGCTAGCTTGGATGGTTGGGTTCATCCTGATAGGTGTGCTATCTTAATGGTTGGATCGCTCGCTGTAGTCGTGTATAAGGATACCTTTCCCAGATCTCGCAAGACATTCCTCCTGAATGGGTGTGAATTGAAGGAATATCATACACTATACAGTCACCAGGATGGAACTCATCCGTTGCCAGATAATCACCTTCTACTTTGCAGTCTTTAAGACTGGTTAGCTTATAAAGCATATACCTTGAACACATCTTGTCAGTTATTAAACGCGAGTTTGCGGATGTAAGAATTATATACAGTATAGAGTTACCATTTACTCTTTTTCATTCCTCTATCACATCTATAAACGCACTCAACTGTTTGTTAAAGCGGGAAGATAAACACAGAGTATAATATTATTTTTATTATTATTAATTGCAAGCATGGAAAAATGGTAACAATAGTAAATAAATAAAGTCAATAGTTTATATATATTTCTAGTCAACTGTTAAATCAATCAGTTCTATATCTCCTGTGAGATCTATTATAGGCACGGCTTTGCAATGGGGTTTTGTAGTTTCACCTCCAGCTTCATCCACATCTGCGTTCAAGTTGTTGTTCTTCATCCGATGATAAGCAGAGGCAACTCCTTCACTTAACTTATGTGTAAGCACGCCGTGTGTAGGCAATGCTGCAGGGATTGCATTGCTTGCAGAGTCAACCATCACAAATTTCAACCCGCGACGCTGGTAATACCGCTCCAACTTCATCATTATGGGTAGATATTTCAGTCTCCACACTTCTTGATTGTAGCTCTTCCAGTACTGTCCACAGCCCATCCCAAGTCCAAATAGGAAAATTATGCGGTTAATTTTATATTCTTCTTCTCTTGTTAAGATGATTGCAAAGGCCTTACGCAGAGATTTTGTAAACCAATAGCGACGCATTTCTTCTGTATCCAACTGTAAGCCTCTGTAGTAGTGCGGGTCGGCAGCATATAACGTCTCGATTTCCTTCATCGTCATGTTCAGGGGTTTAGATGATTTCCCTCCGGCGTGATGTGTTATTAATCCGATGAGATGAGGTAGATGCGGGTCATCACCAATTCGATTGTTGAATTGAGGGGGTTCACCATAGACAATCTCTCCAGGCAGGGCTCGGTCTCTTCTCTCTGCACGATTTTTGTAGGGTAGTTTGCTCCGATGAATGCGAGCATAGGATTAACGAGTCCATAATTCTTCAACCACCCCACTCATCATCACACTACAGGCGTCCATATCATAGATGATGCAGTCGGAGTAAGAGTACTCCGAAAAAGATGAAAGGCTGCCAGCTACAGTCGTCAACATCTTATCTGATGAGTAGAGTAGAGGAAGTGAGTCGGAGAGGGGAGAGCAGCCGCCCCTTTATACGGTCGTGCAAAGGTTAGTGGGTTTCCTGTTTTGTTTCGTTCCTGTTTCCCTGGGGCGGACTAAAATCACTTTGACGTTATAAGGATTTAAACTCCCCTGCATATTTTGAATAATGGGGAGGTGAGTACTTTCCCACTCTGCATCTTCACACCGACCTGACATACCTACACTCCAGGGAAGAATAACTTTCGTGATCTCCTCGGTATCTTCAATATACAATAAGAGTTCTTCTAATGATTTCGTCAAGTATAACAAGCGGTTTTCTTTCGTATCAGCACGCAACCCTTTAACCATAGAGCAATCTTTTGATTTATCGGTAATGGCTTGAGCAATATCATTCCTCTCAATAGGCTTCCCTAATCCATACTGCGTCGCCAAGGCTACTATGCTTGGTCCTTGACTGTCTCTGCTGATGTGAATGGATCCAGGTGTTGGACGGTCTTCTCTGATGCATCTCTTTAGATTATACAATTGCGTTCTGGCGTAAGCGGTGGCATGAGAATATTTATCAGCAATGTCCTGGGACAGGCCGTAGGGGGAGCATGATATACAATTTACAGAGTAGACAATGCAGCACTCTCGATTGTTAAACTCCTCATCCGTCATGTATCCGTGATGAATTTCTACAGAGTTCATTTTGGCTATGGAGTTCATTTTTTTTTTCCCCAACGCGATATAGATGAAACACAGGGGAGCGATGAGCGGGCAGTAATGAATTAGTGTGATCTACCCACCCCCCTTTTATCCTCGTCGTGTGTGGCGCGCGTGCGCGCATGCTCCCGGGATAGTTTCCAATTAATGATTAACCATACTCCTTAGTTTCATATTTTATATTATTTATTTATTATTTATTATTATTTAATAAACGTGGATTATAGTCCATTCTAGCAGTAAGATAGGTGTAATACTATATTCTCAACAATGAGGTTTTATATTGACTTTGCACCAAGCTATGATTTTTTTCTAAGTTGTGGAGAGCTTAGTATATCCCTTCACATCTCCTTCACTATAGAAATTAATCTAAGGCGGTGCTGTATATATATATATATATATATATATATATATATATATATATATATATATATATATATATATATATATATATATATATATATATATATATATATATATATGTGCACTACTCCTAACCAAACATAGACCTGATAATATTCTACAAAGCAAGAAGACTTCCAAACTCCTTATCAAAACAGTTCCGACGCGAAGGAGAACCCTCTACAGCAGTCAAGCGTTGTATACATGTACACTTACCCCCCACGAAGGATGCAACCTTCAATCTAAGTACATAGGTATGACACCAACCAAGCTGAGGAGGCGATTGTCACAACATCTTCAATCCGGCGCCCCCAGGAATCGCATGAGACAAGCTCATGTCATCACTCTAACAAGAGAAATGTTGAACAAGAATATCTGCATAATAGACAAAAACCCCAGATGTAAGAAGATTGTGAATTCTTGAGGCAATTCGCATAAGAATAGATCAACTTTCAATGATCACCCAAATCATGGAGGTATTTACTCTACACACCATGAGAGTAAGGTCAAGACCAGAACATAACGCCACCGTCACAGAAGACAATGTATATATATATATATATATATATATATATATATATATATATATATATATATATATATATATATATATATATATATATATATATATATATATCATATATATATATATATATACCTCGACCAAGCTGACGAGGCGTTTGACATGCCATCTTCAATCTGGTGCCCCTAGGAATCACATGAGACAAGCCCATGACATTACTCTAACAAGAGAAATGTTGAACAAGAATACTTGCATAATAGACAAAACCCAAGATTCAAGAAGATTACAAATTCTTGAGGCAATTCACATAAGAATAGAGCGACCTACCATGAACACCCAAATCACGGAACTATTTACTCTACCCACCATGAGAGTAAGGACAAGACAAGAACATATCGATGCCAACACAGAAGAAAATGTCCAACATAACAGGCCAATTACACTGGATTAATCTTTGTGTTTAGATAGGAGATGCCTCGTATGGGCCAATAAGCCTTCTGCAGCCTCTATGTTTCACCTCACATTTATCCCTTATGTATCCCCCCATGTTTTCACCTTCATTGTATTATCACCTGACCTAATGCGGGTATAAAATCAACTAGTATTATAAGATCTGTTCACTTGAGAATGAACCATGGAGGTTCGAAACGTCGTGCAAATTATACAAATAAGTGTAATACACTCTATAGTAAATCACTTCTTTTCTTCACCTTAAAAGTACGAAAATGAGTTTTGGAGAACTCCTATTTCAATTAAGCCCTGATGCTAAGAAAATAGTTAGAGGGATAGAAGCCCTAAACCAGAAAATAATAAATACAGAATATGCGGTCATATTCAATGAAACATGTTTGAAAGAAAACCTGCTGCCAGTATACACCAATATATATATATATATATATATATATATATATATATATATATATATATATATATATATATATATATATATATATATATATATATATATATATATATATATGTCGTACCTAGTAGCCAGAACTCACTTTTTGGCCTACTATGCAAGGCCCGATTTGCCTAATAAGCCAAGTTTTCCTGAATTAATATATTTTTTCAAATTTTTTTCTTATGAAATGATAAACCTACCCATTTCATTATGTATGAGGTCAATTTTTTTTTATTGGAGTTAAAATTAACGTAGATATATGACCGAACCTAACCAACCCTACCTAACCTAACCTAACCTATCTTTATAGGTTAGGTTAGGTGAGGTAGCCGAAAAAGTTAGGTAAGGTTAGGTTAGGTAGGTTAGGTAGTCGAAAAACAATTATTTCAAGAAAACTTGGCTTATTAGGCAAATCAGGCCTTGCATAGTAGCCTGAGAAGTGCGTTCTGGCTATTAGGTACGACATATATATATATATATATATATATATATATATATATATATATATATATATATATATATATATATATATATATATATATATATATATATATATATATATATATATCATATTTATCTCCAACAAAAACTACTCCCTCGAGCGGTGTTTAGAGCGAGTGCAAACTTTAATCCACTATTGGATAGAACAGATTTGATTTTTTTTTTTTTCAATCCGTGCGAAGCTACCTATTTCATCTTTCCCACTACCTCTGCTTAAACTAATTGGGTTTACCTTAAAGCTAATACATAGATTTCTCAATGAATATGTAGCGAAATGCATCACCCCATTCTCGAGGATAAATAGCCCGGAAACGGTCAAACCTTTACCACAATTTCGAGTGTTCGACCCAGCATGGACGTCTTTCGCACCAAAACTTTCCGTAGCATGGAACGATTGCGATGTGAGCAGATGAGGTTAGACACCTTTGTGGGATGGCGTCTTGACTGGCTTTTGCCCCAGGATTTAGCCAGTGATGGATTCTACTTCACCAAATCCGTGGATTACTGCATATGCAGTTTCTGTTATGCCTTAATTGGAGGATGGGTGGAGGGGGAGGACACCCCCCGCACTCGACATGTAACAGCAGCTCCACACTGTCCTTTCATCACTGGTAAACGTACTGAAAATGTCAGCATTGCGCTAAGGAACATGGTCTACGCCTATGGATTGAATTTCACCTATTCCGTCCTGCAACTGGAAAGAGATGGAAATTCAGCCAACAGTTGTAAGTATCCATCACAATTATGTGTTATCTCATAGTCACTGTGAATAACGTTGCTTGTATAGTCATTGTGAATAGCTTGATAATAAGATTGTGTGTGTGTGTGTGTGTGTGTGTGTGTGTGTGTGTGTGTGTGTGTGTGTGTGTGTGTGTGTGTGTGTGTGTGTTTGAACACATAGTTATCTTTCATAGTGTGTTTATAGGAATGGTGAGCGTATATATATATATATATATATATATATATATATATATATATATATATATATATATATATATATATTTATATATATATATATATATATATATATATATATATATATATATATATATATATATATATGTATATATATATATATATATATATATATATATATATATATATATATATATATATATATATATATATATATATATATATATATATTTATTATTATTTTAATAATTGTAGGTGCTGTGGAATGGTGTGAGGAAAACTCGGGAATTCTACCATTCTCTATGCCCATATACCCAGAGATGGCGGGGTATAAGTCTCGTTTGGCATCATTCGGCATCATCTGGCCTGATATGTGTGGTCAGTCTCCGGCAGAATTATCTCGTGCTGGCTTTTTCTCTTGTGGTACATATTGGAAGATAATATTATTATTATTATTATTATTATTATTATTATTATTATTATTATTATTATTATTATTATTGTCTTAATGTAATCACACGAGCCAAGTCTGTTTGAGACGTGCTAGTATTTACTTTCTCATTTATTTATTTATATAAAAAAATGTTTATATATATATTTTTCTTTTTTCTTAGGAGTTGGAGACCATATACGATGCTTTTATTGTGGTGGTGGTCTTGTTAACTTCATACCTTCAGACGACCCCTGGACTCTCCACGCCCGGTACTACCCAAGCTGCGTCTACTTAAACTTGAAGAAGGATCGAGCCTTCATTAAAAATGCAGTCCCTTTCTCACCTCCTCAACCGACAATAGCAGTTGATGAAACATTGATAAATGCGCTCCTGCACGGTCTTGATTATTACAATGGACTCACTGCTACAGTAAGATTTCCATACATCGCCCTGCGAGGTGCACTAAGAGAATACCTCAAGATTAAAAAGGATATATTACCTCTCCTTAGCGAATCTAACTGTGTAGAGGTGATGTTATGGTTTTTAGATGGAGTGGATGAAAGTGCGGACACAATTGCAGTAACTGAATCTCCCTTAGAAGTATTATCATCCCAAGGTGTTATTTTTCCCCGCCCAGTTCCCCCTGTAGTGGAGGTAGATGAACGAGAGGAAGAGAATGCAATGCATGGTGCAGCTAGGTTTTATTGTAAGGTATGTTTCACTCAAGAAATAAACACGGTTCTCCTTCCGTGTAGGCATATGGTCATATGTATGGATTGTGTAACAAGATGTGACAAATGTCCTGTATGTCGAGGAGATGTAGTATATCTACTTCTTCCTATTATCTCTTAATAAAAACAAATCTAAAGTTGATTCTTTTATATTATCCTTATGTATTATTATTATTATTATTATTATTATCATTATTATTATTATTATTATTATTATTATTATTATTATTATTATTAATGCTGTGGGAGGTGGAGGTGTGTGGTAAGGAGGCACCCTCGTGAACGGGGGTATATAGCTCACCCTTGACCTGGCAGGGTAAACACTCAGTCACCAACCCACCCACCAATCCAAGATGACCGCACGAGCCTCTGGTGCCGCCGCCGGTGTGGCCTCTCCTCACTCAGAGGGCGATGAGCGCTTAGGACAAGCCATCGCAATAATACGAGGTACGTTTCCCTTAAGTTGAGTCATATTGTGCTAAGATGCTTGTTGTTGTTGTTGTTGTTGTTTGCTAATGTTGATGTAACAAATAATATCAATAATGTGAAGAGTGTGAGTGAGAGTGTGTGTGTGTGTGTGTGTGTGTGTGTGTGTGTGTGTGTGTGTGTGTGTGTGTGTGTGTGTGTGTGTGTGTGTGTGTGTGTGTGTGTTATGCTAGTAATGTAAACTTTTTTTTTTAGATTATCTGGAGAAAGCTAGCAGCGGCGGTGTGAGCAGCAGCAGCAGCAGCAGCAGCAGCAGCGGTCCCACCAGATCCACCTCTGGAGGGAATATCTTTATATTCTTGGGAACCACCCACATACACACGAACACCGGGGAGGTGGTTGTGTCCTCCCCCCCTACTGCAGTCGACTACGGTGACAGCCTCCCCTCACACATTGGTGCTGCCAACCGTAGCGATCACGTCGCGACAGGTGTCGCCACGCGCACCGCGCGTGTGTGTCTCCCTACACACACCACTACCACACCCGCTACTGCTCCTGCTGATGGAGATTGTGGTGATAGAAGTACTAGTAACACCATCCCTCATTGTGTACCAACCAGTCCTACTGCCGATCAGAGGGGTGGTAACGCTTTATATTTTATGAACACCGTTGAAGAGGTGCTGTCCCCCAGCCTTTTAACTGGGGGGTGTAGAGTAGGTAGTGACCCTACTACTAGCAGTACTACTAGGGATAATAGGACTGAAGAAGAAGTAGTAAGAATGAGTGTGGATATTTCACAGGGTGGTGAGTATCCAGATCTCTTGACTATGAGTGGAGGTCTTGATGATGCGGTGTTTGCCGCTATTTCTCTCTCAGAGGACAACCCCGCTACTCAAACCGAAAATGATTTGAATGTAGAAGCCTTACTGGGTGAGCGTATAATGCTTACAGACAGTCAGCAACGTGGATTGCTGACTGACGTTGATGTGAATCTTTTCCTCAACCCCCAACTTAGTTCACTCCAAGGTGTATCTACAAACCTTGACCCTGAACCCAGCTCTCGCCCCTCCTCCTCCACATCCCTCAACTCTAAACTAAATTCACACAAAGCCACATCTCGGGCTAGAGGTCGTGATGAGTGTAACACAATGTCTCAGACGGTGATAATAAGCAGTGATGACGAAAACTTTACCTCTCTGCGAAGGATACGAGTTGGTGACGATCTTAATAGATCCCACTATATTGACACCACCACTGATAGTGACAGCGACTGTGATAGCGAGGTTGAGCGTGAAATAATAGCACCTCCCCCACCCAAACGACAGATTAAACGAAACGATGATCGTCTGACTATAGAAAAACCCAGCAAAAATCTAAAATCTAAGCCTAAAGCTAAAAAAAACTTTTTGAAACTCCGCTGATAACTAGTAGTCATGTAACTGCATTAAGCTGAGTGATATGTCTCTGTCTGTCTGTTAGTTATTATGTTTTGTTTTTTACCAAGATAAATATGTAAGTGTCTACCAGTTATTGAATAAAACGTAATAAGAGAAAGATCAACTTTTTTTTCACCTATTATGCTATCACCATATGTCAGCATTATGCTGAGTGTTATGTCTGTCTGTCTGTCTGTCTGTCTGACAGTTATTATGTTTTGTTTTACCAAGATAAATATGCGAGTTATGTTATGTCTACCAGTTATTGAAATCAACTATTTTTTCACCTATTATGCTAACATCATATGTCAGCATTATGCTGAGTGTTATGTCTGTCTGTCTGTCTGTCTGTCTGACAGTTATTATGTTTTGTTTTACCAAGATAAATATGCGAGTTATGTTATGTCTACCAGTTATTGAAATCAACTATTTTTTCACCTATTATGATAACACCATATGTCCGCATTATGCTGAGTGTTATGTCTGTCTGTCTGTCTGTCTGTCTGTCTGTCTGACAGTTATTATGTTTTTTTTTACCAAGATAAATATGTGAGTTATGTTATGTCTACCAGTTATTGAATAAAACGTAATAAGAGAAAGATCGACTATTTTTTCACCTATTATGCTAACACTAGTCTCTGTTTTTTTTCTGTTGGATCGAACGATTGCTAATGGTTGATGATGAGTGAAAACTCGCGCTATGGAAAGACTCAAGGTCAGTCCCTAACGAGATGCGACGAGACGGAATGAGTAACCACGCTTACATTTTCAAATGTTATAAGAACTGAAAAACAGACTTGTTCTAAGAACTGAAAAACAGACTTAACCCAGAGCTATTTCACTATCAGCTCATCCGGACTGTTTACATTGGATAATGTAAGTCTTAAGAGAGAGAGAGTGTGTTGAACTCGGGATAATGAACAAGTCAATTTAATAATAGTAACAAGATTGTGTTTTTCCATATTATCGTATATATGGTTACTTTGCTTGCTAGATTGTGTTTTCCATATTATCGTATATATGGTTACTTTGCTTGGAATTTGTATGTGTGGAACAAAAGTATTTTATTGTGTTTGGATGTAATGGCTAAACATGGTTTTACAGTTCATTATTCAGACATCGACAGAAAGTTGCTCGTTACTCTTAAAATGTTATTTGGGCAAAGAACGAAGTTAGTATATTGTCCACGTTACATTAATGATATTTGAGCAAAGAACGATGTCATCATGTTGGTCGTGTTACCTTACAAGGTTATGTATATCCCGTGCAGTTGTGTTTACATCAAATTAAGATTTGTTATAATAATAAGATTGAAGACCAGCTTATGACTGGATATTCTTAAAAAAAATGCTATTTGAGCAAAGAATGATGATACTAAGGCTTAGAACAGAACATCCGGTCTGGGAAGGGAGCAGTGATGGTTCAGCCATATAGGGGGTGGTAGGGGTATGGGTTTGTGGGGGTGGACGGGGAGAGGGTACGGCCGGCTCATTCATTCAGGAGTCTTGCTATGATAACGCCCGTTGTGTGATACAACCTCTGCACAGCAGTAATGGATGGATGTAGGACGAAGAGGTGATGGAGATTGAGTAAACATGCATACATTTCAATGATATTTATTTGAGCCAGCAGATGATGTGATCACAGTTAACAAGAATAATTTGTAGGTAGAGATCGCGTCTCCGTGATGATGTGAAATGTTTCTCTCTTTTAGTAAACGCTAACCTCCGGACTTTGACTGAGTTTACTAAGTGAAGTGCTGTGGGGTGGACTTTAGAGAGGGTGAGAGAGAGAGAGAGCGAGAGAGAGAGAGAGAGAGAGAGAGAGAGAGAGAGAGAGAGAGAGAGAGAGAGAGAGAGAGAGAGAGAGAGAGAGAGAGAGAGAGAGAGAGAGACAGAGACAGAGAGAGAGAGAGAGAGAGAGACAGAGAGAGAGAGAGGCAGACAGAGAGACAGAGAGACAGAGAGAGAGACAGAGAGACAGAGAGAGAGAGACAGAGAGAGAGAGAGAGAGAGAGAGAGAGAGAGAGAGAGAGAGAGAGAGAGAGAGAGAGAGAGAGAGAGACAGAGAGAGACAGAGAGAGAGACAGAGAGAGAGAGAGAGACAGAGAGACAGAGAGACAGAGAGAGACAGAGAGACAGAGAGAGACAGAGAGACAGAGAGACAGAGAGAGACAGAGAGACAGAGAGAGAGAGAGAGAGAGACAGAGAGACAGAGAGAGACAGAGAGACAGAGAGAGACAGAGAGACAGAGAGAGAGAGGCAGACAGAGAGACAGAGAGACAGAGAGACAGAGAGAGACAGAGAGAGAGAGAGAGAGAGAGAGAGAGAGAGAGAGAGAGAGAGAGAGAGAGAGAGAGAGAGAGAGAGAGAGAGAGAGAGAGAGAGAGAGAGACAGAGAGAGAGAGAGGCAGACAGAGAGACAGAGAGACAGAGAGAGAGAGAGAGAGAGAGAGAGAGAGAGAGAGAGAGTCGCGGACCGTAGCGAAACGCAGGGGTAATGGATGCCCCAACCACTTCCGCCGTGTCTGAGGAGATATAACCAAGCTACTTGGAAAAGTCTTTCAGTCAGCCTCTAATCCGTGACCCGTACGCACACCCCTCTGCGGACATTGAAAAACGCTTAAGGGTAATGGTACACATCCCTCCTGCTGGACTCTACTCTCTCATCCTCTCACACTTAGGGCTTCCTGTAGGGGGAGTTAATGGCTTGTCTAACCGCAAAATGACCCAGAGCAGTCTCACGACGAGGAGGGGAAGCTCCACTCACCCTTCCCTCCCTCCCTCCCTCCCCTACCCCTCCCCCACCCCAAACAATATAACTGACTATGTCGGGACTCCTCGCATCTACACTCAATCTCTACTTACTCACGATCATCAAAATTATTATCCTCACACAGGATTAAGTCTATGCAAAACACACATACATATTCATTTACTCCTTCCTCTTATCCTTCTATTTTCTTACTCTACCACATACTCTCCTACATCCCCAACAACATGGCTTCACTCTTTCCCGACCCAAACACACAGAAAAAGCTCCCCAAAACCCCGAGGACTAGAACCGTGCGCTCCACTTACCTCCGACACGCGCCAAACTTCCGGGAAATTCCCCCAAAACCCTTGAGGACTAGACCCCCGCGCTCCATCTGTCCAGGTGCCACTCACGTGAGTGCCACCTGGCAGGTGGCGCGCGCGGGTCTAGTCCTCATCTTCCCTACTCACAAGATGGGAATGGGGCCCACTACCACCTACAAGATGGGTATGGTGTCCACTACCACCCGCAGGATGGGTTTGGGGTCCAATACCACCAGGAAAATGGGTATGGGGTCAACTACTACCTCAAGATGGGTATGGGGTCCACTACCACCCACAAGATTGGTATGGGGGCCACTACCACCCACACGATAGGTATTGGGTCCACTCGAACCCACAAGATGGGTATGGGGTCCACTACTACCCACAAGATGGGTATAGGGTTCATTACCACGAATAGAATAGGTATGGGGTCCACTACCCCATAGTAGTAGTGGAACCTATATCCATCATGTGGATGGTAGTGGACGCCATACCCCTCAAGATGCGTATGGGGTCCACTACCACTCACAACATGGGTATGGGGTCCACTACCACCCACAAGATAAGTGTAGGGTCCACTGCCCTTTCACAAGATAGGGATGGGGTCCACTACCACCCTCAAGATTGTTATGTGGTCCACTATTACCCGCAGGAGGGTTATGGGATCCACTACCACCAACAAGGTGGGTATGGGTTCCACTACCATCCACGAGATGGGTATGGGATCCATTATCACCCACAAGATGGGGATATAGTCCACTACCATCCACAAGATTGGTATGATGTCCACTACCACCCACAGGATGGGTATTGGGTTCACTTCCACCAACAAGATAGGTATGGGGTTCCACTACCACCCACAAGATGGGTATGGCGTCCACTACCAACAACAAGATGGGTATAGTGTCCACTACCACCCACAAGATGGGTGTGGGGTCCAATACCACCCACAAGATGGGTATGAGGAGCACTACCACCTACAAGATGGGTATGGGGTCCATTCCAACACACAAGATGGGTATGGGGTCCACTACCCCATAGTGGTAATGGAACCTATATCCATCATGTGGGTGGTAGTGGACGCCATGCCCCTCAAGATGCGTGTGGGGTCCACTACCACTCACAAGATGGGGACGGGGTCCGTTACCACCCACAACATGGGTATGGGGGTCCACTACCACCCACAAGATGGGTGTTTGGTCCACTACCCCCTCACAAGATGGGGATGGGGTCCACTACCACCCTCAAGATTGTTATGTGGTCCACTACTACCCTCTGGAGGGGTATGGAGTCCACTACCACCAACAAGGTGGGTATGGGTTCCACTACCACCCACAAGATGGGTATGGGGTCCATTATCACCCACAAGATAGGTATGGGGTCCACTACAACCCACAAGATTGGAATGGGGTCCACTACCACCCACAGGATGGGTATGGGGTCCACTACCAAGAACAAGACGGGTATTGGGTCTACTACCACCCACAAGATGGGTATGTGGTCCACTACCACCCACAAGTTGGATATGGGTTCCACTTCAACTCAAAAGATGGGGAAGAGGTCCACTACCACCCACAAGATTGGAATGTGGTCCACTACCACCCGAAGGAAGGGTATGGGGTCCACAACCACCAACAAGATGGGTATGGGGTCAACTACCACCCACATGGTGGGTATGGGGTCCGTTACCACGTACAAGATGGGAATGGGGTCCACTACCATTAACATGATGATGGGTATGGGGTCCACTACCATTAATATGATAGGTATGGGGTCCACTACCCCCCTTCACCACAAAACGGGTCTGGGGTCCACTACCACCCATAAGATGGGTGTGTGTGGTCTATTACCATTCACAAGTTGGGTATAAGGTCCATTACCCCCACACGATGGGGATGGGGTCCATTACCACCTACAAGATTGGTTTGTGTTCCACTACCACCCGCAGGATGGGTATGGGGTCCACTACCTCCAACAAAATGGGTATGGGTTCCACTGCCATCCACAAGGTGGGAAGAGGGTCCACTACCACCAACAAGATGAGTATGCGGCCCATTACCACCCACAAGATTGGTGTGGGGTCAACTACCACCCACAAGTTGGGTATGGGTTGCACTACTCCCCTTAAGATGGGGATGGGGTCCTCCACCACCAACAAGATGGGTATGGATTCCACTACCACCCACAAGATGGGTATGGGATCCATTACCACCCACAAGATAGGTATGGGGTCCACTACAACCCACAAGCTGGGTATGGGGTCCACTACCCCCTTCAAGATGGGAATGGGGTCCTCTACCACCCACATGATTGGTATGTGGTCCACTACCACCCGCAGGATGGGTATGGGGTGTACTACCACCAACAAGATTGGTATGGGTTTCACTACCACCCACAAGATGGGTATGAGGTCCACTGCCACCCACAAGATGGGTCTAGTGTCCACTACCACCCACAAGATGGATGTGGAGTCCACTACCACCCACAAGTTGGGTATGGGGTCCACTACCCCCTTCAAAATGGGGATACTGTCCTGTACCACCCACAAGATTGGTATGTGGTCTACTACCACCCGCAGGATGGGTATGGGGTCCACTACCACCAACAAAATGGGTATGGGTTCCACTGCCACCGACAAGATGGGAAGGAGGTCCACTACCACCAACAATATTGGTATGGGGTCCACTACCACCCACAAAATTGGTAGTGAACCTATCACCCACAAGTTGGGTATGGGGTCCACTACCTCCTTCACGATGGGGGATGGGGTCCTCTACCACCCGTAAGATTGGTATGTGGTCCACTACCACCCGCAGGATGGGTATGGGGTCCACTACCACCAACAAGATGGGAATGGGTTCCACTACCACCCACAAGATGGGAAGGGGGTCCACTACCACCAACAAGATGGGTATGCGGTCCACTACCACCCACAAGATTGGTGTTGGGTCCACTACCACCCACAAGTTGGGTATGGGGTCTACTCCAACCGACAAGTTGGGTATGGGGTCCACTACCCCCTTCAAGATGGGGATGGGGTCCTCTACCACCCAAAAGATTGGTATGTGGTCTAATACCACCCGCAGGATGGGTATGGGGTCCACAACCACCAAAAAGATGAGTATGGAGTCCATTACCACCCACAAGATGGGTATGGGGTCAACTACCACCTACAAGGTGATATGGGATCCACTGCCACCCACAAGATGGGTATGGGGTCCGTTAACACCCAAAAGATGGGTATGGGGACCAGTACCATTCACATGATGGGGATGGGGTCAACTACCTCCGCCCCCCATAAGACGAGTGTGGGGTCCACTACCACCTAGATGATGGGTATAGAGTCCACTACCACTCACAAGTTGGATAAGGGGTCCCATGCCCTCCCCAAAAAAATGGGGATGGGGACCACTACCACCCTCAGGATTGGTATTGGGTCCACTTCCACCAACATGATAGGTATGGGTTCCACTACCACCCATAAGAAGGGTATGGGGTCCACTACCACCCACAAGATGGGTATAGTGTCCACTACCACCCACAAGATGGGTGTGGGGTCCACTACCACCCACATGATGGGTATGGGGTCCATTACCACCCACAAGATGGGTATGGGGTCTACTCCAACACACAAGATGGGTATGGGGTACACTACCATCCGTTGGATGGGTATGGGGTCCACTACCCCCATACTTGTAATGGAACCTTTACCCATCTTGTGGGTGGTAGTGGACCCCATACCCCTCAAGGTGGGCATGGGGTCCACTACCACTCACACGATAGGTATTGGTTCCGTTACCACCCACAAGATAGGTATGGGAACCAGTACCATTCAAATGATGGGCATGGGGTTCTCTACCCCCACCCCCACAAGACGAATATGGGGTCCACTACCACCTACAGGATGGGTGTGGGGTCCACTACCACTCACAAGTTGGGTATGGGGTCCATTACCCCCACAAGATGGGTGTGGGGTCCACTACTACCGACAAGATGGGTGTGGGGTCCACTACCACCTTGAAAGATGGTGATTGGGTCAATTACCACCCACAAGATTGGTATGTGGTCCACTACTACCCGCAGGAGGGGTATGGGGTCCACTTCCACAAACAAGGTGAGTATGGGTTCCACTAACACCCACAATTTGGGTGTGGTGTCCATTATCACCCAAAAGAAGGGTATGGGGTCCACTACTGCCCACAAGATGGGAATGGGGCCCACTACCACCCACAAGATGGGTATGGTGTCCACTACCACCCGCAGGATGGGTTTGGGGTCCAATACCACCAGGAAAATGGGTATGGGGTCAACTACTACCTCAAGATGGGTATGGGGTCCACTACCACCCACAAGATTGGTATGGGGGCCACTACCACCCACACGATAGGTATTGGGTCCACTCGAACCCACAAGCTGGGTATGGGGTCCACTACTACCCACAAGATGGGTATAGGGTTCATTACCACTAATAGAATAGGTATGGGGTCCACTACCCCATAGTAGTAGTGGAACCTATATCCATCATGTGGGTGGTAGTGGACGCCATACCCCTCAAGATGCGTATGGGGTCCACTACCACTCACAACATGGGTATGGGGTCCACTAGCACCCACAAGATAAGTGTAGGGTCCACTGCCCCCTCACAAGATAGGGATGGGGTCCACTACCACCCTCAAGATTGTTATGTGGTCCACTATTACCCGCAGGAGGGTTATGGGATCCACTACCACCAACAAGGTGGGTATGGGTTCCACTACCATCCACGAGATGGGTATGGGGTCCATTATCCAACCCGTTCTCACACAAGACAGCACATATATGACTTAATGCTTAAAGTCAATATGTTGAATATGAATTAGTAAATATGTGATATATTCCCAGTTACTTTTTTTACCAAGGCCCAAACTCTTCCTCACGTACCAATTTACGTGTCACAGTACCCGTCCGTCAACATAGATAGCAGAATATTCGTGATTGGTTCAATTATAAGGAAAATTGTAGTTTTCAGGTCCCACATGGGTTGTGAAATTTACCTACTATTGTCCATGCTCTTAGAATATTACAGATCAGCTACTTCCTATTGAAGGCTCGTAGTTTTGTTTTGAGAAATATTAGTTGTTCTTAGTAAATTATAATAAGCACTAAAAATTATTACATAGAATAACAGTCCTTCACCAATCAATATTATATACCATAGTTTGTGCTTTACAAATCTTTAAAGGATGTTTTGTAGGAACGCTAACAGAAAACGATGTTACGTTGGAATGTCTATGGGGTAAACTACTGCAAACAGGACGGTATTGTGTCTACTATACCATGCAACTATAGCTAGGATGGGTATATTGTCACCTACCACCTGTTAGGTGGGAAAGGGGTCCAATACCACCCACAGGATGGGTATGAGGGTAACATCCACCCACAGGATGAGTATGGGGATCACATCCACCCACAGGAAGGGTATGGGGTCCAATATACCACCCACAGGATGAGTATAGCGTCAACTACAACCCACAGGATGGGTATGGGGCTCCAACCACCCATAGAATGGGTATGGGGCTCCAACCACAAATAAAATGGGTATAGGGTCCAATAACACCCACTGGATGTGTATGGCGTCCATTGCCGCACGTCGAGCACGAAAACCGCAGCATTCATCTCTGAACCATGCCTATTTCACACAGATTCCTTAATAAACGTAAGAGTTTTATATGTCACAAGAAAGATAGAAATATAAGCTTCATTCTAAATACCTTACCATGGGCATATTTAAATTTAAAGCGAAGATACGTGTACTTTTATAATAGCCGAGCTTTAACCCCGGACAGATTGATCGACCGAGCAACTCTCTCTCAGAACAATGTTTATTTCACGTGAATTCCTTAATAAACATATATTTTTTATATGTCTCAAGAAAGGCAGACATATAAGCTTCACTTTAAACACTTTACCATGGACATATTTAAAGTTCTAATGAAGATACATGTATTTTAAAAATTACGGAGCTCCCACCCAGTACAGACTGAACGACAGAGCAACTCTCTCTCAGATCAATGTTTATTTCACGTAAATTCGTTAATAAACACAAATGTTTTATATGTCAATAAGAGCTTCATTTTAAATACATTACAATAGACATATTTATAGCTCAAGTGAAGATACATATGTTTTTATAGTAGCGCTCAGTAGCTTGTCGGGCATGGAGTGCAGACGCCTACGCACTTGCAGATTGAGATATATACAAGAGTTGTTACATTCTTGTATAGCCACTAGTACTGGTAGCGTTTCGGGCAAGTCCTTAATCATATGGTCCCTGGAATACGATCCCCTGCCGCGAAGAATCGTTTTTTCATCCAAGTACACATTTTACTGTTGCGTTAAACAGAGGCTACAGTTAAGGAATTGCGCCCAGTAAATCCTCCCCGGCCAGGATACGAACCCATGACATAGCGCTCGCGGAACGCCAGGCGAGTGTCTTACCACTACACAACGGAGACTGTTTATTGTATAATTAAGATATATTGTATAATTAACAAAGATACACTAATAAAGCCTAAAATCTTATATGCCTCCAGAAAGACCGAGATATGAACATTATTATGATTTCACCAAATGAAATATATCATGTTCGAGAACAAAGATATATCAATTTTAAATTAAGTTTCGACTCTTGCTCGGGCGAGAGAGATGGGGCGACTCTCGCCCCATCTATTGGAGATTCTGTCCACTAAAGACCCAAAGCTACACAAACCCTCCTAGCATTATTTAAGTAATGAAGTAATATGGTATATTTACTATAATGTGGGTGCTGAATGCAGAACATGAGAAAACATATATTTACTCCAAACTAATATAATTTCATTATGAAATAAGTAAATAAGTAGCATCAAAGGAAGTCGACGGTCCAAGCGTCAATGTTGTGGAGCGACTTATCCAAGATATATCGTTGTTTGGAAAGTGTTTGTTGGCATATCCAGTTGTCGCACTTCTCTGCACAAATTATCACAAATTTAAATTATAATGTTAACAAGTAGAATACGTATTTTTAATAAAATCTAACATAACTAGGCAGAAAACATTTAACATTTATTAAAAAAATATATGTTTGGAAGTTAAATCGACTTCATAGGACAATAGTTTTGTTATATATACTCGTTATTCGTTGACATGCGTTCGCTACTTAAACTACCATGTACTGTACTTATGTAAAATCTCCCATGTCAAGTTCAAGTATATTTATTGAGATAAGCAATAAATACATCGCAAAGGGATAGAGTAGCTTAGGCTATTTCTACCCCGCTCTACTTCAAGTCCCTCCAGGGGCGCACAAATTCAGTGAGTACAAATAGACAAATAACATTACAAGAATCCCATTTAATCTCCCATGTCTCTTCGCTCATCTCACCGAACCCTACAGGCTCTGTGATATATTGTTTAATTAATTGAGATTCACAAATAAAGCTGATAATTGTATCTGTTAACAAAAAGGCAGAGCTTAGTTTAGTTCATTTATTATGCACCCCATACCCATCCTATGGGCGATAGTGGAGTGTTACAGAGGCACATAATGGGCTCAGGGACTGAGCCCCACAATTCATATAGCCAAGCAAGTTATAATCTTGATAAGCTAGTTACAAAAGTCAATGCACATTGTCACATCAACAATGGGCTCGAGACCGACCACAAGTGCAGTTTATAATTTAAGCAACTGACATATATGGAGGGCTAGTGTCACAATTGATATGTTTATCCTACACATAACCCCCTCTCCCCCATCCAATGGCAGCGGTGGATAGGTTACAATCAAGTCGTTTTTTGCGTTTTATTTAGAGATTAGATCTTATTGGGTGCGGAAAGATATTCATATTTTAAAGAAGGCTTCTTGACTGATGCTCTCCATTGATGGAAAATATACAACCTTTGAAAATCAATGTTAGTTTGATCTAGATATTGTAATTAACGCAGTTACCTGGTGTTATTCTTCACCTATATCTTTTTCTGGTTAATCCCTATTTACATTATGCAGTTCAGGTTTCGTCGCCAGACTATAGTTTTTAGTTTAGTTAATTTATCACATAATGGGTTCAGGGACTGAACACACAATTTATTTATCTAAGCAAGTTACAATCTTGAGGAGCTAGCCACAAAATTCATAACACATCGTCACATCAACAACGTGGGTTCGAGATCGACCACAAGTACAGTTTCTAAATTAAGCAAATGCCATATGTGGAGAGCTAGTGTCACAATTGATATGTTTGTCCTGCACATTTCCACAGTGGTTTGCTTGGGTTCTTTTAATTATCTTAGATACCATTGAAGAGAACCTCCTAGGTACTATAGTGTATATATGCTGGTAAGAAGTACAATTATCCTGAGAAATCGTGTAAATTATGTTGTACGAGTGCTTCCAGTTAAGTAACATAGTTCATTTGTGTGCGCGTGCTTGAAGAGGAAATGTTATCCCCCCCCCCCATTGTAAATATTTGTGGGTTTCAGACCATACGACCACGGCTTACCCTCGCCGCGGTCGAGGGTAAGAACACTGGACTGGATGTATATACCCAGTATTACAAGTAAACATTAGCAATAACAATTATGGAAAGCTCCTTCACCTATACATAGACAAGAGACTGAACTTCAGCACCCACATACAACACATAAGGGGATGCTCTGAGAGAGAGAGGGAGAGTGAAAATATCCACTGAGGTCTGATTAAGTCCTTTTGGGGACCTTAATCATTAGGACGTTCAATGATTAACGCAAAGTGAAGCGTATTCAGATGGTATATTGACAACATTCAGCATATCTCATAATGACCTAGTAGTACTTGGTGCACAAATACCTTTTCCAAAGAAATCGCAAAACATAATTAAACAACTGTACCGTACAGTGTTATATATTTATTTCAGTTTGAACAATTTTTAACATTAACATTCCAACATTCATTTTAGCAAGTTCTCTCAGAATGACGTGTGGGTTAGCAATGTCAAAGGCTAACTTAAGATCTAGGAAAGTGGTATATGACCTATCAGTATGCAGGGTGAGGAATGTGGTAATACAGTGATGTACACTCTTTCCATGCATAAAGCCATATATCTTGGGAGACAACATATTAATAATTTTGTAAAGGAGACGCGGTTGAGAACCATCCTCTCAAGACACTTAAAGAGACAACTAGTGAGGGAGATTGGGCGAAAAGCACTCTGCTGGTTTGGTTTAGGAATGGGAATAATAACACTGTTGGTCCATGACTTAGAAAGCTCCCCAGTTACATAGCTCATATTATACAATTGAAGAAAGGTATTCCCTGGAACTAGCAGAAGCATATGCAGTAGGCCGTCAGTAACTCCATCCTCCCCGGGTGATGTAGCTTTGCCTTTATGTAGAGCAGAATCTAGTTCGTATTTAGTAAAAGCATGTCATAGTCATCCTCTTGATGAAGCATGAAGTCAAGGAACCATGCCCTATCAGTATATCTATCATTTAATTCATTCTGTGAGGGTAGATAATATATCACAGAGCCTGTAGGGTTCGGTGAGATGAGCGAAGAGACATGGGAGATTAAATGGGATTCTTGTAATGTTATTTGTCTATTTGTACTCACTGAATTTGTGCGCCCCTGGAGGGACTTGAAGTAGAGGGGGGGTAGAAGTAGCCTAAGCTACTCTATCCATTTGCGATGTATTTATTGCTTATCTCAATAAATATACTTGAACTTGAACTTGACATGGGAGATTTTACATAAGTACAGTACATGGTAGTTTAAGTAGCGAACGCATGTCAACGAATAACGAGTATATATAACAAAACTATTGTCCTATGAAGTCGATTTAACTTCCAAACATATATTTTTTTAATAAATGTTAAATGTTTTCTGGCTAGTTATGTTAGATTTTATTAAAAATACGTATTCTACTTGTTAACATTATAATTTAAATTTGTGATAATTTGTGCAGAGAAGTGCGACAACTGGATATGCCAACAAACACTTTCCAAACAACGATATATCTTGGATAAGTCGCTCCACAACATTGACGCTTGGACCGTCGACTTCCTTTGATGCTACTTATTTACTTATTTCATAATGAAATTATATTAGTTTGGAGTAAATATATGTTTTCTCATGTTCTGCATTCAGCACACACATTATAGTAAATATACCATATTACTTCATTACTTAAATAATGCTAGGAGGGTTTGTGTAGCTTTGGGTCTTTAGTGGACAGAATCTCCAATAGATGGGGCGAGAGTCGCCCCATCTCTCTCTCGCCCGAGCAAGAGTCGAAACTTAATTTAAAATTGATATATCTTTGTTCTCGAACATGATATATTTCATTTGGTGAAATCATAATAATGTTCATATCTCGGTCTTTCTGGAGGCAGGAAAGAGTAGAGGCAGGAAAGATTATTTTAAAATAAAATAATTAATAAAATCTATTAAAATAATCTTTCCTGCCTCTACTCTACACAGACGCCGTCTTGTAGAATCGGCTCTTATTAACAATGTACCCAACATGAACTTGAGTCCTGGCTTTGTTGCTGTGAACTATTCCCTTTCACAGTATATACTCAAATGCTCTAATCTTTCTAACAAACGTGACTTAACATAAGCTTTCCCCCTTCCATTTCTTTCTTTCTCTTTCTCTTTCTTTCTCTCTTCTTCCTTTTTCTGTTCATTGTCTTCTACGCTCCCTTGCTATCCTCTTCTTATTCCTATTACTTTCTCCTTCGGTGGCTATAATAGGAGCTGCCTCGTGTGCGCCAATAGGCCTGCTGCAGTTCTCATTACTACTATCCCCTACACCTGACTTTCCTCCTCAGCTCTCTCTTGCCTATTTAATGCCTGTCCCTACCTGTCCTCATCACAATCGACTTGAGAATGGTCCAGGACGGACCGAAACGTCGTCGTCCCTTCAATTTCTAGTGTGTGGTCTGGTCAACATACTTCAGCCACATTATTGTGACTCATCGCCTGCATATGTATCTTCACTTGAGCTATAAAAATGTCTATTGTAATGTATTTAAAATGAAGCTCTTATTTCTATCTTGCTTAAGACATATAAAACATTTGTGTTTATTAACGAATTTACGGGAAATAAACATTGATCTGAGAGAGAGTTGCTCTGTCGTTCAGTCTGTACGGGGTGGGAGCTCCGTAATTTTTAAAATGCATGTATCTTCATTAGAACTTTAAATATGTCCATGGTAAAGTGTTTAAAGTAAAGCTTATATGTCTGCCTTTCTTGAGACATATAAAACATATATGTTTATTAACGAATTCACGTGAAATAAACATTGTTCTGAGAGAGAGTTGCTCGGTCGATCAATCTGTTCGGGGTTAAAGCTCGGCTATTATAAAAGTACACGTATCTTCGCCTTAAATTTAAATATGCCCATGGTAAGGTATTTAGAATGAAGCTTATATTTCTATCTTTCTTGTGACATATAAAACTCTTACGTTTATTAAGGAATCTGTGTGAAATAGGCATGGGTCTGAGATGAATGCTTTTCTTTCGGTTTCTTTTCGAGCGGTTTTCGAGCTCGACGCGCGGCAATGGACGCCATACACATCCAGTGGGTGTTATTGGACCCTATACCCATTTTATTTGTGGTTGGAGCCCCATACCCATTCTATGGGTGGTTGGAGCCCCATACCCATCCTGTGGGTTGTAGTGGACGCCATACTCATCCTGTGGGTGGTATTGGATCCCATACCCTTCCTGTGGATGGATGTGATCCCCATACTCATCCTGTGGGTGGATGTGACCCTCATACCCATCCTGTGGGTGGTATTGGACCCCTTTCCCACCTAACAGGCGGTAGGTGACAATATACCCATCCTAGCTATAGTTGGTATAGTAGACACAATACCGTCCTGTTTGCAGTAGTTTACCCCATACACATTCCAACGTAACATCGTTTTCTGTTAGCGTTCCTACAAAACATCCTTTAAAGATTTGTAAAGCACAAACTATGGTATATAATATTGATTGGTGAAGCACTGTTATTCTATGTAATATTTTTTAGTGCTTATTATAATTTACTAAGAACAACTAATATTTCTCAAAACAAAACTACGAGCCTTCAATAGGAAGTAGCTGATCTGTAATATTCTAAGAGCATGGACAATAGTAGGTAAATTTCACAACCCATGTGGGACCTGAAAACTACAATTTTCATTATAATTGAACCAATCACGAATATTCTGCTATCTATGTTGACGGACGGGTACTGTGACACGTAAATTGGTACGTGAGGAAGAGTTTGGGCCTTGGTAACAAAAGTAACTGGGAATATATCACATATTTACTAATTCATATTCAACATATTGACTTTAAGCATTAAGTCATATATGTGCTGTCTTGTGTGAGAACGGGTTGAACCCTGACCAACTGTTTTTGGCTCAATTGTAATCCATCCAGCCGCAGTCAGCAGGGCAGGACCCAGTGCAGGTTTGGAAGGCTTTGGAAATTAAAGCACCGTAAGATTGTGAGTGTTCAAGTTTAGGGGGGACTAAGTATTTTGCGCGAATGTGAAAGCCCTGGGTTTATTTGTGTAAGTTAAAAATTTAGTTTTTGTTTGTGTATAAGAGTTTAGCAATGTGTTTAAGTAAGATTGTGCAACTGTTTTAAGTTTAGGGGGGACTAAGTACAGATAGCGCCAGCCGTTGCGCTATATGAAGTTATTGGGCCCCCACCACAATAGCTGAAAACTATTATGATGTTAAAAAATGAAATTTAGTACAGAATACCCCAATACGTATTAAATTGCTTAAACCACTCAACTACTTTACTTTATAGTATATTTACGAGTGTCAAATTAATGTTAGAAGTGTCAAACCCCAACACAATATGGCTGAGGCCCCACTATTTAAACTTCTTTTCCTATGCTATGAAATATCACAGGTATTGTTAATGCTTGTAACGTTTATTACAAAAGATAGACATACATTTGATGTTATTTTTCATATTAAAATCTAATTTGAGGCCCGAAAAATATATCTATAAACAGGTTAGAACCATACAAATTCAAGTATGCCTTTTTCACCAGTAATCAACTGAATACCACAGAAAATGGAATCTTTACTTTAGCTACAGAAAACGGAGCAAAGCCAAGGGGGGATGACTGAAATAAACAGTTTCCAACCTGACTCTTCTCGCACATAAACATGTCTTTCTTGACCTCATTTCAAATTATATAGAGTACTGAAAGCTCATTTTCCATAGCAAATATACTAAGGAACTCATTTTACGACTAGAACGCAAACTAGGACCCCTCATTCAGATTCAAAACACGAGAACTATTGACTGAACATTTCCCCACTATCAAGCACACAGGACTCTTTAAAGCTATCTTAACTTCTTTAAAACCCCAATATGACCCATCTCACATGCAGATCCTGTTCAATGACTCACCCTTCATGTCAATGTACCCCACAGTATCATGCAAATTCAAGATAAGGCTTACTACACCTATATATCCAAACTTGGTCTTTGTAAGGAATCTAGAGACCCCCCCTTGTATGCTTGACCCCCACTGGGGTTATCCACCTCTGACCATTACAGAAAATGGAGCTGTGCCCAAAGGCTCCCTATACTATTCAGTCATAGCCTCATTAAAGTACTCCAAAAACTTCTATATTCGCTTTCAACTGCGTTTCTTGGTTTGAATCTATTGAACATTCACCCTCTGATCCATTCAAAAGTAAGGGCGTCCAAATTGATACCGTAGTACTCTCGTAACACCCCCGGGACAAATCGTCCATTTTTGCTCATGCCATTAAAATACTCCAAAAACGTTTATATGCCTTTCACCAGTGTATTTTTTGGTTTCCAACTATTGAACATTCATCCTCGGTACCTCTCATAAGTAGAGACCCCCTCCTTGAGGCCCTAGACTCATCTTAAAAGCTCGAGACGAATCGTTCAAGAAAACAGGTTAGGATAGGGCACCAGTTCCTCAGGTACACCATTGGTGGTGGTCCCCCCGGGACCCCAGGGGGGACCACCACCCGACCACCGCCAGCCCCAACCAGCCAGGAGCGCGCTGACTGTGCCCTAACCTAACCACCTAAACAAGAGGAATGGACGATCTGGCCCGACAGGGTCAAGTCGGCATGGAAGTGCCCAACCGTTTCTGAAATTTTTTTACCTCAATCTGTCTCCTTATTCACTACTAAGCCCGGCCCGAGGCCAGGCTTGACTTGTGAGAGTTTGGTCCACCAGGCTGTTGCTTGGAGCGGCCCGCAGGCCCACATACCCACCACAGCCCGGTTGGTCCGGCACTCCTTGGAGGAATAAATCTAGTTTCCTCTTGAAAATGTCCACGGTTGTTCCGGCAATATTTCTTATGCTTGCTGGGAGGACGTTGAACAACAACTATGCTTGCTTGTGTGGCGTTACCTGCATATAGCAACTTTATGAAGCCAATACTGCTACAGTACTCTTATGTGTAACCTTTATTGGGCTTTGTACAGTCGTACTTATTAGTATTAAACTAATATCAAAATGTCTACCTCCTTACATATGTATAGTTGGCTCAGATGACGCTCACCTTTCCTGTCGTAACACAACACCTCCAGTGAAATACTGCTGGAGATCCCTGCAACACAGCTCGTCACTGCAACACAGCTGGTCACTGCAACACAGCTGGTCACTGCAACACATCACTGCAACACAGCTGGTCACTGCAACAGAGCTGATCACTGCAACACAGCTGGTCACTGCAACACAGCTGGTCACTGCAACAGAGCTGATCACTGCAACACAGCTGGTCACTGCAACAGAGCTGTCTGCCAGTCAGCTGATCCCCTCAACACACACAGTCAGCTGTTGTCACCGCACAGTTCGGGTAGCCGCTGCGTCACAGCTGGATTCTAAAATTTTCCTGAAATTACCTCGACGGGGGATTGGGGGGGGGGGGGTAGAAATAGCCTAAGCTACTCTATCCCTTTGAGATGTATTTCTTTCTTATCTCAATAAACATACTTGAACTTGAACCTGGACAGGTACAGGTAGCAGCCGGAGGCCTGTCAAAGGTCCCCCTGTTGTTCCTGGTGATTTTTTTTTCAGCAGGATTTTGAATTGCAGTTGTAACGAGTACAAACAATATACTCACTACAGTCTCTCATTAGCTTCTGTAATTAGTGCTAATTAGCTAATACTCTAATTCCCCATCAGTTCAGACGCTCACGATTCCCCAATCGAGCCGGCACGCTCTCCCACATATTTAATTATTATTAACATCTTTATTGACAAAATTAATTACAATTTTGCCTAATCTAAGGATTTTATATAGAGCTCCATGACTCCGGCCTCACTCAGCTCTCTGCTCTGCTCAAAGCTCCGTCTGAACATCTACGACAATGCCAACAACCGACTACTGTACTCAAGACTATTAAATAAATATGAAACTCACTAAACACTCTGTATCTAATCTACCCAATAACGTAACATAATTGTAGCGAGTAAATTTATACAATCGTACGTTACATAATCGTACGTTACACAGTAATGTCTTGGCATTTACGGCTTCGGCGGGTAGGCAGTTCCACAGGTTCATAACCCCTGTGGAACCGTGGTAAATTTACCCTGTGGTAAATTCTTTATAATAATAATATTATAATATACAAGTGTTATTATACAGGAACAGGAATTATAAGGGAGAAAGTACTAAGCTAGGATGACTACATAGCTCTTTATTATAATTATAATACAATAATTTATTATACAGAAATTTTTCGTTTTACAGAATAAAACTTTTACAGACAGCTACAGAAAATACACTTTATTATTCAGAAACCCAAGTAAATAATTATCAAAAGGCGGCGGCATGCCGGGAAGGCCAAAAGTAATTACAAAGGATCTCTGGGGCATATTGAGGAGTGTTTCAAAGACGCGACACAGGTCTATGGTGTTTATTAGATCCTCTCATTACTCTGGTGAACAACTTTACCATTCCCATTTTGAGTGACTTTATAGGTCTAACTTCATCACTGTTGCTTATGTCGGTGGCCTGTGTGTTCTTTCTGCTGGGAATGGACTTTTTCTGTGGTTAGAGATCTATCGGTGCATCCGATGTTAGGTCTAACACCGGCTAGAGCCTCAGCCCTGGTGAGGATAGGGATTGCTGTTGCGTTCCAAGACGGCCTTTTCTGCTGTGAAAGTTATATTGGTGTATCGGAGGATGTCATTTCCGATCATGTATTCTAAATCATATACTTGCATGATGTATACGTCTGTGTGGAATGTAAGACCTTGGAATTTTATTTCTGCGTTCCTTATAACGTGTTTAGTTTTTAAAGCCTTTTCGTGCAAATTTGTAATTTCTTTCATTGCACACGATTCAATTTTAAGACCCAGTTTTCTGGCACGACGTCTGCTCATAGTTGTTATGGTGGCACCAGTGTCCAGAAAAGCCGTTGATCTCTTGCCGTTGATTTTGGTTTTGAGTCTGATGGAATCGTAGTTTGTGACAGAGTACTTCGTGTTATCCTCCAACTTGTGCATTTTCAGTGGCCGTAGTATTAGTCGGGGCTTTTTCAGGTCATTGATTATTGAACAGTTATGTGCAACTAAAACATCCATGCCCAGTAAAGCATCATTTGTGGGTAAATCGTCAACATAGATCTCTGCCTCCAAGGATAAATTTGCTCTCCGGAAATAAGGTTTAGCTTTCAGGACCCCCTTGTAGAACTTTGAGAAGTCCATTTGCTTCCACTCGTTATCATTTATGTCTATGGACTCCATTTTATCTAAACGCTTAAAATCCTTGCCCATTACGGCCTCCAAGCCATGTTCCTTCATGAAGGGAACCGTAACAAGGGTTTCGCTTGAGCCGGTGTCCACCACGAAATGAACTCCCTGCCCTTCTAGCTGCACAGATACAAACAATTTATTGTCGACCCGGTGAAGAGGGATGGACACCTCTCGTGATGCTCGTTTCTTGTGCCCCATTGTTCCGCTTGATAGTATTATACACAACTGTCGTTAGGAAACCTGACCTGTTGCTTATATCCGTGATACAATTTATTTAGTTAGGCGGCAAGTGTTTAGTTAGGCTGCAATAGTGTTTAGTTAGGCTGCAATAGTGTTTAGTTAGGCGGCAAGTGTTTAGCTAGGCTGCAATAGTGTTTAGTTAGGCTGCAATAGTGTTTAGTTAGGCGGCAATAGTGTTTAGTTAGGCTGCAATAGTGTTTAGTTAGGCTGCAATAGTGTTTAGTTAGGCTGCAATAGTGTTTAGTTAGGCTGCAATAGTGTTTAGTTAGGCTGCAATAGTGTTTAGTTAGGCTGCAATAGTGTTTAGTTAGGCTGCAATAGTGTTTAGTTAGCTATACAATTAATAGTGTTGTAATTAATATAACTAACTAAACACTTAAAATCTGTTGTTGACAACGTGTCCTGTTGTTGACAACGGGAGCGGTAGCGACGCTACGTGTCCTGTTGTTGACAACGGGAGTAGTAGTGACGCTACGTGTCCTGTTGTTGACAACGGGAGTGGTAGTGACGCTACGTGTCCTGTTGTTGACAACGGGAGTGGTAGTGACGCTACGTGTCCTGTTGTTGACAACGGGAGTGGTAGTGACGCTACGTGTCCTGTTGTTGACAACGGGAGTGGTAGTGAAGCTACGTGTCCTGTTGTTGACAACGGGAGTGGTAGTGACGCTACGTGTCCTGTTGTTGACAACGGGAGTGGTAGTGACGCTACGTGTCCTGTTGTTGACAACGGGAGTGGTAGTGACGCTACGTGTCCTGTTGTTGACAACGGGAGTGGTAGTGACGGTACGTGTCCTGTTGTTGACAACGGGAGTGGTAGTGACGGTAAGTGTCCTGTTGTTGACAACGGGAGTGGTAGTGACGCTACGTGTCCTGTTGTTGACAACGGGAGTGGTAATGACGCTACGTGTCCTATTGTTGACAACGGGAGCGGTAGTGACGCTACGTGTCCTGTTGTTGACAACGGGAGTGGTAGTGACGCTACGTGTCCTGTTGTTGACAACGGGAGTGGTAGTGACGCTACGTGTCCTGTTGTTGACAACGGGAGTGGTAGTGACGCTACGTGTCCTGTTGTTGACAACGGGAGCGGTAGTGACGCTACGTGTCCTGTTGTTGACAACGGGTCTGGTAGTGAAGCTACGTGTTCTGTTGTTGACAACGGGAGTGGTAGTGACGCTACGTGTCCTGTTGTTGACAACGGGAGTGGTAGTGACGCTACGTGTCCTGTTGTTGACAACGGGAGTGGTAGTGACGCTACGTGTCCTGTTGTTGACAACGGGAGTGGTAGTGACGCTACGTGTCCTGTTGTTGACAACGGAAGTGGTAGTGATGCTACGTGTCCTGTTGTTGACAACGGGAGTGATAGTGAAGCTACGTGTTCTGTTGTTGACAACGGGAGTGGTAGTGACGCTACGTGTTCTGTTGTTGACAACGGGAGTGGTAGTGACGCTACGTGTTCTGTTGTTGACAACGGGAGTGGTAGTGACGCTACGTGTCCTGTTGTTGACAACGGGAGTGGTAGTGACGCTGTCCTGTTGTTGACAACGGGAGTGGTAGTGACGCTACGTGTTCTGTTGTTGACAACGGGAGTGGTAGTGCCGCTACGTGTTCTGTTGTTGACATCGGGAGTGGTAGTGATGCTACGTGTCCTGTTGTTGACAACGGGAGCGATAGTGACGCTACGTGTCCTGTTGCTGACACCGGGAGTGGTAGTGATGCTACGTGTCCTGTTGTTGACAACGGGAGCGATAGTGACGCTACGTGTCCTGTTGTTGACAACGGGAGTGGTAGTGACGCTACGTGTCCTGTTGTTGACAACGGGAGTGGTAATGACGCTACGTGTCCTGTTGTTGACAACGGGAGCGATAGTGACGCTACGTGTCCTGTTGTTGACACCGGGAGTGGTAGTGATGCTACGTGTCCTGTTGTTGACAACGGGAGCGATAGTGACGCTACGTGTCCTGTTGTTGACAACGGGAGTGGTAGTGACGCTACGTGTCCTGTTGTTGACAACGGGAGTGGTAGTGACGCTACGTGTTCTGTTGTTGACAACGGGAGTGGTAGTGACGCTGTGTCCTGTTGTTGACAACGGGAGTGGTAGTGACGCTACGTGTCCTGTTGTTGACAACGGGAGTGGTAGTGACGCTGTCCTGTTGTTGACAACGGGAGTGGTAGTGACGCTACGTGTCCTGTTGTTGACAACGGGAGCGATAGTGACGCTACGTGTCCTGTTGTTGACAACGGGAGTGGTAATGACGCTACGTGTCCTGTTGTTGACAACGGGGGTGGTAGTGACGCTACGTGTCCTGATGTTGACAACGGAAGTGGTAGTGACGCTACGTGTCCTGTTGTTGTAACACTGTAAAAGTGTTTGGTTTAGTTTAATACATACATAGAGTACATGAGTCACAGACAAGGATCTGAGAGGCGCCAGTTGTCTGCCTGAGATCTCACACCTCAAAGCGTTAATGACCCCAAGTGACCTGAGGTCAGATCATGAGAATTTCACCTTGCTTCCGCTAAGCGTATAATTGGAGCCGGGTAGCCTTCAAACATGCCGACGTTTAAGGAGTGGCTTGGTAGAGTGCCGGAGGCTATCTATTTGTGGGCGGAGTTAGCTACTAGGTTCCCCAATAAATACTCGAAGAACTATCGAGCATGAAGCATTAACAGACAGAACAGCAGACGAGAGCAGGGAAGACGTCCCTAGCAGGGAGGCTGTCGGCCGGCAGGGGCGAAACAGTCTCTGTCAAGCTACAGACCCCCCCCCTCTCTATTCAACTTAGACTCAGTCCTCGGTGAGTGAACATTAAGGTGACTTGGTCGTGTTTTACAAGTGTTGTGTGATGATCAGGGGCAGTCAAGTTGTAGTGTTCTCAGATTCTTGGAGGATGACTCACTTTGAATATTAATCGTTAACATTTTAATTGGATTGCTTAAGTTATGATACTTATCATGAAAAATATAATTGTTGAATTTATTATTTAAATGGTCTTTCACTTTGTTCCCTAGAGCTTTGAGTTGAGGTGAGAAAGCCTCTGTGATTACTGGTTTCATGATTTAATGAGTACATGTTTGGAGTTGATACATGGTAATAACATCTTTTGAGAATATTTTGATACAGACAAGTTCCATTCCTTGTCTTGTATGTAATGATCATGAATGGATGGTGGCAGCATTTCGTCTTCTACTATCTACTTTTCTACTTCTACTATCTACTATTCTACTTCTACCTATCTACACCTCTCCCTCCACCCCTCTCTAAACTCTCACTTTCAACTAATGACCCTCCTCGCTCCTCCCACCTCTCTGCCTCTCACCCCAAACCCTCACTAATTACTTCACTATTCATTTCTTTCCTTTCGTTTTCTCTTATACGTTTGTGGCAATGATTCTGTATTCTAGAGTTCTCTCTAGAGTTTCGGGTAACTGATCAAGTGACGGCGCCTTGTAGTCTTAACACCTAGGTAGTCAAATACCTAGGTTACAAGGTGTTGAACGAGAGAGGTTGCCTTAGGATCTCTGGAGGTGCTCTAGAATAGTTAGCTAACTGGGGACGGGATAACGGACTAGAGAGAGCTGTTTCCCCCGGCCTCGTTAGTTAACTGGGGGGTGGAATAATGGACAAGATAGAGCTATTTCCCCCACCCCCCGTTACATTGTTGACAACGGGAGTGGTAATGACGCTACGTGTCCTGTTGTTGACAACGGGAGTGGTAATGACGCTACGTGTCCTGTTGTTGACAACGGGAGTGGTAGTGACGCTACGTGTCCTGTTGTTGACAACGGGAGTGGTAGTGACGCTACGTGTCCTGTTGTTGACAACGGGAGTGGTAGTGACGCTACGTGTCCTGTTGTTGACAACGGGAGTGGTAGTGACGCTACGTGTCCTGTTGTTGACAACGAGAGTGGTAGTGACGCTACGTGTCCTGTTGTTGACAACGGGAGTGGTAATGACGCTACGTGTCCTGTTGTTGACAACGGGGGTGGTAGTGACGCTACGTGTCCTGTTGTTGACAACGGGAGTGGTAGTGACGCTACGTGTCCTGTTGTTGACAACGGGAGTGGTAGTGACGCTACGTGTCCTGTTGTTGACAACGGGAGTGGTAATGACGCTACGTGTCCTGTTGTTGACAACGGGAGTGGTAGTAACGCTACGTGTCCTGTTGTTGACAACGGGAGTGGTAGTGACGCTACGTGTCCTGTTGTTGACAACGGGAGTGGTAGTGACGCTACGTGTCGTGTTGTTGACAACGGGAGTGGTAGTGACGCTACGTGTCCTGTTGTTGACAACGGGAGTGGTAGTGACGCTACGTGTCCTGTTGTTGACAACGGGAGTGGTAGTGACGCTACGTGTCCTGTTGTTGACAACGGGAGTGGTAATGACGCTACGTGTCCTGTTGTTGACAACGGGAGTGGTAGTGACGCTACGTGTCCTGTTGTTGACAACGGGAGTGGTAATGACGCTACGTGTCCTGTTGTTGACAACGGGAGTGGTAGTGACGCTACGTGTCCTGTTGTTGACAACGGGAGTGGTAGTGACGCTACGTGTCCTGTTGTTGACAACGGGAGTGGTAGTGACGCTACGTGTCCTGTTGTTGACAACGGGAGTGGTAGTGACGCTACGTGTCCTGTTGTTGACAACGGGAGTGGTAGTAACGCTACGTGTCCTGTTGTTGACAACGGGAGTGGTAGTGACGCTACGTGTCCTGTTGTTGACAACGGGAGTGGTAATGACGCTACGTGTCCTGTTGTTGACAACGGGAGTGGTAGTGACGCTACGTGTCCTGTTGTTGACAACGGGAGTGGTAGTGACGCTACGTGTCCTGTTGTTGACAACGGGAGTGGTAGTGACGCTACGTGTCCTGTTGTTGACAACGGGAGTGGTAGTGACGCTACGTTTCCTGTTGTTGACAACGGGAGTGGTAATGACGCTACGTGTCCTGTTGTTGACAACGGGAGTGGTAGTGACGCTACGTGTCCTGTTGTTGACAACGGGAGTGGTAGTGACGCTACGTGTCCTGTTGTTGACAACGGGAGTGGTAGTGACGCTACGTGTCCTGTTGTTGACAACGGGAGTGGTAGTGACGCTACGTGTCCTGTTGTTGACAACGGGAGTGGTAGTGACGCTACGTGTCCTGTTGTTGACAACGGGAGTGGTAGTGACGCTACGTGTCCTGTTGTTGACAACGGGAGTGGTAGTGACGCTACGTGTCCTGTTGTTGACAACGGGAGTGGTAGTGACGCTACGTGTCCTGTTGTTGACAACGGGAGTGGTAGTGACGCTACGTGTCCTGTTGTTGACAACGGGAGTGGTAGTGACGCTACGTGTCCTGTTGTTGACAACGGGAGTGGTAGTGACGCTACGTGTCCTGTTGTTGACAACGGGAGTGGTAGTGACGCTACGTGTCCTGTTGTTGACAACGGGGGTGGTAGTGACGCTACGTGTCCTGTTGTTGACAACGGGAGTGGTAGTGATGCTACGTGTCCTGTTGTTACCGATGGGAACTATGACCTTTCGAAGATCAATGTTGTATATGATCAATATATTGTATATAATCATCATCATATACAGACATTAATTAACTTATAAAATGTTGAGGTAAAGATAGACGTATGTTAATTATGACGCAGGATCGCTCTTAAGAACTACATTATAAACCATAATATTATAAATATAATAATTCATTGTGTCGGGGGACAGGATGCTACAGTATATGCATACACGATAGGCTTTTATCAAGATCATTCCTAAGGTGGAATTACTGACCCCGCCCAGGATGCGACCCCACAACAAACTGACTAACTCATGAATACCTACTTACTGCTAGGTGAACAGTCGCATTACGTGAAAGGAAATGTACCCCAATCATTTCTGTCCCGCCCAAGATTCGAACACGGAATTCTCGATTGTGCGTCGAGAACGAACACAACTATGTACTACTGTGCAACCCATACTCATCCTGTGAGTGGTAGTTCATTGTGTACCCCAGCCCGGGAAGGGGGCATTGTGCACCCCAGCCCGGGAAGGGGGCATTGTGCACCCCAGCCCGGGAAGGGGGCATTGTGCACCCCCAGCCCGGGAAGGGGGGCATTGTGCACCCCAGCCCGGGAAGGGGGCATTGTGCACCCCAGCCCGGGAAGGGGGCATTGTGCACCCCCAGCCCGGGAAGGGGGCATTGTGCACCCCAGCCCGGGAAGGGGACATTGTGCACCCCAGCCCGGGAAGGGGGCATTGTGCACCCCAGCCCGGGAAGGGGGCATTGTGCACCCCAGCCCGGGAAGGGGGCATTGTGCACCCCTAGCCCGGGAAGGGGGCATTGTGCACCCCTAGCCCGGGAAGGGGGCATTGTGCACCCCAGCCCGGGAAGGGGGCATTTTAAATATATCAAAAAAAGTTTCAAAAACTGTTGGCATTCTTTCTAAGATCAGATATTATGTACCTCGCCCTGCCCTGGTGACTCTATTACTCCCTCATCTATCCTTATCTCAACTATGGTATTTGTGCTTGGGGCTCTACTACCCAAAATCATTTACGTCCTCTAATTACTCAACACAAAGCTGCTATTAGAACAATAACAAACTCTGGCCCTAGACATCACTCGGTACTCTTACTCAAATCTTTGAATATGTAACCCTGGAAACACAAACCGAAAACTGTTTCTATTTTCCGCTTGTTACAACTTGTAATAAAGTTGTTACATCTTGGCTTAACGTATTTATGACGTATTAGAACGATGGTACAACTTGCTATATTGGTTGTTATAACTTGTTAGGAGGCGTTAAAACTTGTTCGAACGTTGTAGCAACGTCGTAGTTTCGGTGTGTGTTTGGCGGGAAGATATTAAGTCACTGCACATCCTCTCTTGTGTACTCTATATATTTAAAACTTTTAATTTCAATGTCAATCCTCACGTTAAAAGTGTCCTAGAAGGTTGTAACAGAACCCATGAGCACCACACCAGAAACAAAGACCTAATTGATATTCCAAGAGTGCGACTTAACCAAGCTAGAAATGCTCAACAATTCAAGGAACCCAGAATGTGGAATGACCTTCCCAATTATGTCAAAGACTGTACCTCCCTCAACTAGTTTAAGAGTAGAATAAGTACTACCTAATTAATTCCATGTAACCTACCTTACCCCCTAAATGTCAACCCATGTCTTGCTTCTAAACAGTTCTGTTTGTTGACCAAGTTGTACAATTACTGATTTCTGCCATGTTCCCCCCCCCCCTTTTCTTTTTCTTCTTTTTTGTATTCCTTTTTTCAACACAATTTATTCTTTACTCCTAATTCAACCCGCCGTAGACTCAAGTCCATTACACCCAGCAGTCGACCCCACAGACACATTCGTAAATTTTTACATGGTGTTCATGTAAAACGGGAATTTTCTCAAGTATAAATTAATATTATAATATATTAGCATATTGTGCATATATATGCATAGGTTAGGTTAGGTTAGGTGTTTAGGTTCTGTTGGCGATTATTTGTATTTGTAGTAAGTTGGTGAAGCACTTGTTCCGGAAGTGTTCGAACGAAATCAATTGTGAGTCGTGTGTAAACCGTTTTTCATTCATAAATAGGGGGTTTGGCGGGTGCATGGAATCACTTTTGGGTCTTTGTTTGGAGGACGGGCTGCAGAATTACTATTAAGTTTTAGTCTAGGTGTTTTTATCCCCCACACCTTATTTATTTATTTATTTATTTATGCATATACAAGAATGTATATGCATAGTATATACATTCATATACATAGGAGTATATCTTCGCCAGCTTCAGAGTCAAGGGTGCCGAGTCTATCCTGTCTGTGGGTGCAGTTTATAGAATTCCTAACACTGATGTGTCCGAATTCAACTCAAACCTTAGAAATCTAATACTTGATAACAGACTGAACAAAAACCACCTAATTATTGCAGGGGACTTTAATATTGACCTCTGCGAGCCAGAACACCCTACTGCTGTTAGCTTCCTCAACTGTATGAATTCCTGCTTCCTCATACCCTTAATCACTAGACCTACTAGAATCACTGATAGCACTGCCACGACTCTTGATCACATCTGGACAAATATAACCTCTCCGCTTACTTCAGGTATAATCACCGATAGCACTACAGACCATTACCCCACATTTCTCTTAACTAACATTAGCAAACCACCTCTTGAGTCAAGAGAGATACGTTTTAGACTACACAATGAAACTGCTATAGACAATTTTATAACTGCTACTGATAATGTCAACTGGGAGTCCGAGTTAGGTAACATAGAGGACATCAACCTAGCAGTTCAATCTTTTCTTCAAATAACTCTTAGCCTTTATAATACCCACTGTCCTATGCTTACAAAACAAGTCACAACCAAAAGGCTTAACAATCCTTGGCTTACAAAGGGAATACTTAAATCTATTAATAAAAAACATGACCTTGAGAAAAAGTATAGGTTAGGGATTGTCTCCAAAGAATTCTCAAAGAATTACTCATTATTGCTATCTAAGATAATTAGACGAGCAAAACTAAATACTACGAAGATAAATTTACCCAAATAAAGAGCAACATTAACAAACATGGAGAACAATTTCACAAATATTGGGATCAAAAAAGTCTTTAAATAACAAACCGACTCTCCTGTCTAATAACGATGGTCAGCTTTCAGCCTCTGATTCTGCTATTGAGTTCAATAGGTTCTTCTCTTCCATTGGTTCATCCCTTGCTAATGATATTCCATCTTCCAGTACTGATATTAAGGACTATCTTACAGGGAACTATCCCCAGTCCTCTGTACCTAAAGCCTATTAATTCCATTGACGTCAATGAGATAATCCTTTCCCTTAAAACCAAGTCTGGTGCCCTTGAGGAGATACCAACTTTAATCTACAAAAAAGCCTCCAGATCTTTAGCCCCTGCTATTGCTTTGCTCTTCAACAAGTCACTTGAACTCCAAACCTTTCCAGATATTCTAAAAAAGCGAGAGTAACGCCTGTCCACAAATGTGGTGATCTCACAGATGTTAACAACTACAGACCTATATCAATCCTGCCAAACTTGTCAAAAATTTTTGAAAAACTAATCTATAAGCAGCTTTACTCATATCTAGCCAAACTCAATATACTTAGCCCTTGCCAATATGGCTTCAGGCCCAAAAAAAAGCACTAACGATGCACTTATTAGTATGCTTAACTCGATTCATACAGCTCTTGATAAAAATGAGTTCCCTGTTGGGTTATTTGTGGACCTGCGTAAAGCTTTCGATACTGTCAACCACCAAAACCTTCTTCTTAAATTACATCATTATGGTGTCAGAGGACACTCCCTACAATACCTCAAATCCTACCTTACTGACAGGCTCCAATGTGTTTCTGTGAATAATACAATTTCGCCCACCCTACCCATCAACATTGGTGTTCCCCAGGGCAGCATACTTGGCCCTCTCCTCTTTCTCATCTACATTAATGACCTTCCAAATGCCTCCCAACACCTCAAACCAATCCTATTTGCTGACGACACAACCTTCATTTACTCCAGTCCTGATCCCCTTGCTCTAAATGCCACAGTAAATACTGAGCTAAATAAAGTCCATCTGTGGCTAACTGCCAACAAACTCACCCTTAACATTGACAAAACTTTCTATATTCTGTTTGGCAATAATCCTCTAATCAAATAAATCTCAAAATAAACAATACCCAAATTTGTAACAAATTAGATGGCAAATTCCTTGGCATTCTCATTGACCACAAGCTGAATTTCCAGGGACACATTCTAAACATATCAAAAAAAGTTTCAAAAACTGTGGGCATTCTTTCTAAGATCAGATATTATGTACCACGCCCTGCCCTGGTGACTCTCTATTACTCCCTTATCTATCCATATCTCAACTATGGTATTTGTGCTTGGGGCTCTACTACCCAAAATCACTTACGTCCTCTAATTACTCAACACAAAGCTGCTATTAGGACAATATCCAACTCTGGCCCCAGACATCACTCGGTACCCCTACTCAAATCTCTGAATATGTTGGACATTAAGTCACTGCACAATTCACTCATGTGTATTATACATATACAAAACGCTAAATTGTAATGCCAATCCTGATCTCAAAAGCTTCATAGAAGGTTGTAACAGAACCCATGAGCACCACACCAGAAATAAATACAGTTTTGATATTCCTAGAGTACGACTTAATCAAACCAGAAATGCTCTACAAATCAAGGGGCCCAGGATGTGGAATGACCTTTTCAACCATGTTAAAGACAGTACCTCTCTCAACCAGTTTAAGTTAAAAACGAAGCTATACCTAATAAATTCCATGTAACCTACCTTACCCTTCTATTGTCAACCCATGTATGTTTTTTGTTTTTTTTTTTGTTTTACAATCAACGCTGTTTTAATGTAATTTTCTGTAATAATTTATAATTGTATTTGTGCTGTTTTTTCAACAATGTTCCCCCCCTCTTTTACCTCTATTTTTATTTGTACTCAACGCATTTTTTTCTTTTTACCCATTAGTTTTAAGCTTTAGTCAGTAGTGTTTTTTCCTGCCCGAAACGCTTTGCGTGATAGTGGCTTTAGGCATTGTATGTACTAGCTCTATCTATAAAGCCAACAAACTTTGTAAAATCTCTTTATGTATGTACCTTTGCCTAAATAAAAATTATTATTATTATTATTATTATTATTATAATGTACATAAGGAATGTGAGGATACAAATATGGTAATTACAGTCTTGTAAAGCCACTAGCACGCGCAGCGTTTCGGGCAGGTCCTTAATCTAAGAAAATTTTAAGGAAGTAAATACTTGCAAAATTTATAGACAAAAAATGATAACAGATTACATGAAATGAAAAAAAAAAAGATGAGAGAAAATTGTAGGTACAGTATATTAATACAGTATAGTACCTTGCTCGAAACGCTATGTGTATTAGTGGCTTTAGGCATTGTATGTACTGCCTCTATCTATTATCCAACATTGTTTGTAACTCTGCATCTATGTATGTACTTTTTCTGAATAAAGAATTATTATTATTATTATTATTATTATTATTATTATTAATATTATTATTAAAGTTAGCCTGAAAACGGTGGTGACCGCAGGGTATTAACGGGCGTCGTAGAAAACGAGGCAACTCCAATGGCTAACTATTGGGGACTTGAACGGTGGCCGAGAAGTTCGGATGCACAAAGCCTAAATGTTGTACAAGAATGTACTGTGCATGACCAAAGTTACGAAATGTACATCTTGGTAAGGAAGGCCAGTTATAGATAAGTGGGTGGGGGGAAGAGGGGGTAGGCAAGGCAATTATCAGGAGAAACCGCTACACCATTACAACTGTATAGCACTTTTATTTATTTATTTATTTATTTATTTATTTATTTATTTATATACAAGAAAGTACATTGGGGGTTAAGAGAGAACATAGAGTGTAGGTTGAAATTACAATCTTGTAAAGCCACTAGCACGCATAGCATTTCGGGCAAGTCCTTAAACTAACCTTAGAGCAAATCTTTAAACTAACAGAAAGTTTAGAGAAATTAGAGTAAAATTGATAAAAAATGGTTTAACAGGTACATTACAGCTTTACTTTACAAGTACAGATGATTTTAAGTAGGATAATGACAGTAAAATTGTAAAAAAAATGTTTACAGATACATTGCAAGAATTTTTGACACAAAAGCAGATCAGAACAATACACAATACTGAACAAGGATTCCTAATTACAAATAGGAAAACATCTCAGGGTTATACATTGGATCACTGAAGCACAATATGAGGATCATTACAAAGAGTAATGTAGTAGAATATGCACTCAATACAACAACCATGATAACAGATGATCTAAGATTACAATGGTGAAGATTATGTCTTAGGTACAAAGAATGGGGGATTCGGTAGCACTAGAAACAGTGTGAAGATGAAGTTCTAGGTAGAATACTATGAAGATGAAATTAGGTACTTTTTGGTTTTATTTTTGAATAAGGCAAAAGTTGGACAGCTTTTCAGTTCATTAGGGAGTGAGTTCCATTGACTGGGTCCCTTTATTTGCATAGAGTGTTTACACAGATTTAGTTTGACTCTGGGGATATCAAAGAGATATTTATGTCTAGTGTGGTGAGTATGTGTTCTATTACATCTGTCCAGGAAGAGTTTCAGAACAGGGTTTGCATTTATATAAAGGGTTTTCATGAATGTAATTAGCACAAGAGAATGTATGGAGTGAATGATGTTTAGCATGTTTAGGGATTTAAACAGGGGAGCTGTGTGTTGTCTGAAAGCAGAGTTAGTTATTATCCTGATAGCAGATTTTTGCTGGGTGATGATGGGCTTGAGGTAGTTTGCAGTGGTTGAACCCCATGCACAGATATCATAAGTAAGATAGGGATAGATAAGTGCATAATAGAGTGAGAGGAGAGCAGAGTAGGGTACATAATATCTGATCTTAAAGAGTATACCAACAGTTTTAGAAACCTTTTTAGTTATGTGTTGTATATGGGTGCTGAAGTTGAGTCTCTTGTCTAGGTATAGGCCAAGGAACTTTCCATCAGTTTTATTGCTAATGTTTACATTGTCTATCTGAAGCTGAATTGCATTTGTTGATTTGCTTCCAATTAAGATGTAGTAGGTCTTTTTTATGTTTAGTCTAAGTTTATTGGTTGACATCCATACGTGGACTTTGTTTAGTTCATTGTTTACAACATTATTTAATATGAATGGGTTGGGGTCAGAGTAGATGAGAGTAGTATCATCAGCAAACAAAATTGGTTTAAGCATGTTAGAAACATGTGCTTTCACAACCCAATATACCTTCGTGTATATAAATAAATAAATAAATAAATAAATAAATATTGCATTTATTATTGCATAATAAATTGCATGCCACGTTCTTTTTATTTATTTATTTATTTATTTATTTATTTATTTATTTAAATAAAAAGAACGTGGCAAGCATCATTGAAGCAGGTTGAGATGTGTGTAAAATAAAACATAAATATACCAAATGCGAAATGGCGGGAATGTAAGTGTTACGTAACATTTCTATTGTTACGTAAAGTATGGTGACAAATAAACACAGACACTAAGATACTATATATATATTTGGTCGAATATACAGAAGTACACAGGTGATACGTTGGTATGAGTTGAGCGCACTGAGCGTTGGTACAGTATCTCGCAAGTGTCTGCTCTAGACCACACTTGAAAGTAGTGTAGCGAGTAGATTATCCCAATAATATACTCGCTCCTAATGCATTGTTAATATTCCTGTCAACCTTTGGAGATGAATGAGGTGAGGCGTTGCCCGGGCAACACGGTGAGGTGTTGCCCGGGCATATAAGCAGCAGAATAGCAAACATTAACTAGTCAACTTTCAAGTGTGGTCTAGAGCAGACACTTGCGAGATACTGTACCAACGCTCAGTGCGCTCAACTCACACCAACGTATCACCTGTGTACTTCTGTATATTCGACCAAATATATATATAGTATCTTAGTGTCTGTGTTTATTTGTCACCATACTTTACGTAACAATAGAACCGTTACATTGGTGACCCCAGAGAGTTTCGACGATACCCAGCCACGACGGAGTACAAACATGGATTCTCACTGGACCTCCACTGCTGTTGCTGGCTGTGAAACGCATCCACCTGTCATGGAACGCTGCCAACACCCTCGCCACAGCTATGATTTACATCGCGATCATCTCGGCATTTTCATCAACTACAGCTTGCTGCACAGCGAATGTTACTTACTCATCTGACAGTTTCATCAGCAACTACATCATGTGGGATCTACAGCCTGTCCTGCCGACTCTCCGTCGCTGCCAGGGCACTGCTTATTCTACAGGGACTCCCACGACAGCTGCTCTTTCGTCAGATTCATCTACACGTTCACTGCATTCTGATACTCTGCCGACTCAAGCACTTTGCGCAGTACAGGACTTACAGCTTGCGTTTCCGACTCTTCGTCGCCTCCAAGACAATTCAGCTCTAGCAGTGATTACCTCGTTGTCCTAACTACGTGCCTACATTACCTCCTAATGTCCTGGTGCCCGAGCCCATCCGCCCCGGATCTAAATGCTCCACCAGCGACCCAAGGACGCAACAATTATGCACATTCTTCTCTCCTGCTACACCGAGCTTGTCCACACACTGCCTACATCTTTTGGTACCAGACTACAATTTCCACAGTCAACAATGTAGTACTCGGCGTGTACAGTCCTAATCAACCCAAGACGCTACAGCTTCGACACAGAGCAGACAGCAGACTACGACCGCATCGAGCTGCCACGCTCTCGCTCCCCGAGTTTAGACACTCACAATTCTCGATCGAGCCGCCACGCTCTCCCACATAGAGCTCCACGACTCCGGCCTCACTCAGCTCTCTGCTCTGCTCCAGGCTTCGTCTCAACGTCTGCGACACTGCTAAATCCAGAGACACATCCGCCGACTACGCAGTTCACTTTTCGACCACAGTTACCAGCAGCACCGGCCGCCACCTACGACAACGGACGATCCTGTACGACCTCCCACCCTACAACCCCAGTTACCAGCCGCACCACAACCCTCCTACGACGGCGGACGACCTCCCAGCACAGGATCCTCCTACGACCCCAGTTAGATGACATCAGCGAAGAGGAGGAAGTTAACTTTGATGGTTATGTAACGCGAGCAGGGCGTACAATTTGCCGACCAGCTAAGTTCCTTGATCAAGTATTTTTCCTCTCATCCCCTGGGAGGGGGAGTTCTGTAGCGAGTAGATTATCCCAATAATATACTCGCTCCAAATGCTTTGTTAATATTCCTGTCAACCTTTGGAGATGAATGAGGTGAGGTGTTGCCCGGGCATATAAGCAGCGGTGTAGCGAACATTGGCTAGTCTACTTTCTAGTGTGGTCTAGAGCAGACACTTGCGAGATACTGTACCAACGCTCAGTGCGCTCAACTCATACCAAAGTATCACCTGTGTACTTCTGTATATTCGACCAAATATATATATAGTATCTTAGTGTCTGTGTTTATTTGTCACCATACTTTACGTAACCAAGAACCGTTACATGCTATAAAAAAACTCTATTGGTGTGGGTTTCGGCATTCACAAGTTTTCATTTCATTTTAATTATATATACAAGAGTTGTTACATTCTTGTACAGCCACTAGTACGCGTAGCGTTTCAGACAAGTCCTTAATATGTTCCCTGGAATACGACCCGCCAAATCGTTTAACAACCAGGTACCCAATTTACTGTTGGGTAAACAGAGGTTACAATTAAGGATTGGCTCCCAGTAAATCCTCCCCGACCAGGATACGAACCCAGGACAAAGCACTCGCGTAACGCCAGGCGAGCGTCTTACCACTACGCCGGGGACTGCAAAAAAAAAGTAGCATTGAGGATCTCACAGAGCACCTGGGAGCACAGGACAAGGCTCCAACATCTTGCCGTGTATGGTGAAAGTGAAAATACTGATGAAAAAGTACCATATGGAGTCAAAATGGCAACTCGGAAAACGCAGTGTCATGGGGTACTAACGCAAGAGGTAGAAATAGCCTAAGCTACTCTGTCCCTTTGAAATGTATTCTCAATAAACGTACTTGAACTAACGCAGAAAGAAAACAAGCAAGCAACAACATGATGATGAAGATTAAGCCACCCAAAAGGTGGCACGGGCATGAATAGCCCGTAAGTGGTGGCCCTTTTGAGCCATTACCAGTATCAAGAGCTGATACTGGAGATCTGTGGAGGTGCGAATGCACCCTGCGTGACGGGAGATGTGTCCCTTGTGAATGTGTTAAGATGAAGATGAAGCCACCCAAAAGGTGGCACGGGAAGCAACAACAACAACAACGGAAATATACCCCGGAGGGTGTCAGGTGAAGTGAAGAGAGGAGGAGAATAGTGAGAGGAAATGGACACTGCTTGCGTGAAAGCAGTGGATTTTCTGGGAGGAGAAAAACAAGTACAGTGCCTTGCAGCAAGAGCTGCGCGTGCAGGAAATGGGGGTACTTAAACAAGGGCAGGGAAGGTCACGACCTTTATGGGCAATTCATGCCAGTGCCACTTCTTGGGTGGCTTAATCTTTATCAATCAATCAGGTCACGACCTCTCGCAGAGCACATACGGAAGACATCTCCCGTCACGCAGGGTGCAGTCGCACCTCCACAGATCTCCAGTATCAGCTCTTGATACTGGTAAAGGCTCAAAAGGGCCACCACTTACGGGCTATTTATGCCCGTGCCACCTCTTGGGTGGCTTAATCTTAATCAATCAATCACGACCTCTGTACACCCCCAGACGCCGCCCACTTCACAAGCAACCTCCGCACTCCGCCGCCGACACGACTCCCACGTGGACCTGCTCGCCAGTACCAACGAGGACTTATTCTGATTAACTCCATGGATCTTACGCCAACACCTACGGTCCCGGACCTCAGCATGTCCGACATGATTGACGTGGACCCCCTCGACTTCTCAGCGTGAACCGGCAGGGTGAGCCAGCCCCGAGCCTGTCCCTGGTGCCGTCTCCTCCAGGGGGCGTTTTTACGCCCCCTGGGCGTTGCCTTGGGTTTGGTATCCCCCTCTCGTGCCTTGCCCATGTGTGTTCTTGGGGTCCACTCGGGCGGGCCCCTCGGGGCCACGTGGTGGGCGCCCGACAGGTTCCCTACGCCCTCGGGATGGAGCCGCACCCCGTGCGTGGTGGCGTTAGGTTAGGTTAGGTTAGGTTAGGGCTATGGGTGGAGCAAGGGCATGAGAGGCTCTCTTGTACACAATGGACGGAATTTCACTGGTGTTCCCTGCCTTGGTTTTTAGAGAATGTATGATGGACACAACATCTGCTGGGCTGATTGGTGAAAGAAGATAGTTTGGATAGCTGCCTGAGAGATATGTGTTAATATGTGTCTGAGTCTGTGGGATTTTACTGGCAAGATTAGCACCAACCGATGAAAAGAAACTATTAAATTCATTTGCCATTTCTAAATCAGTTGATGGTATATCCCCATCCTTGTAGAGTTTTATTTGGTTATGTGAGTGTTGTTTAGTTCCTAGGATACTAGAGATTGTTTTCCAAGTGCTTTTCATGTTGCCTTTTGCTTCATTGAATCTATTCACATAATATGCAAGTTTTGCCTTTCTTATGATACTGGTAAGCAGTGATGAGTACCTTTTAGCTACTTCCTTTGAAACTAGGCCAATCCTAAGTTTCTTTTCATATTCATGTTTCTTGTTGACTGAGTTGAGAATGCCACTTGTGAGCCATGGATTGTTTAATCTTTTGTCAGTTACTTGCTTGGTAAGAAGGGGACAATGAATGTTGTACAGGCTTAGAGTTTTGGAGAGGAAGAGGTTAGCTAATGAATTTATATCATGGGTATTATTGAATTCAGAATCCCAGTTAATATTGTGAAGTGCATCTGTAAGATTGCCTAAAGCTGATTCACTCTCTAAATATTGGACAACAGGTGGGTGCAGCAGTCAGAAAAGGTAACCAAACCCTTAGAAAAATCAAACGATCCGTTGATTTTAAGAAGAATGTAATGATTCAACTGTAAAAATTTCTGGTGTGCTCCCATTTGGATGACTGTATCCTAGCATGGAGACCTCAACAAAAGTCGTTCCTTAGATAAGTCAACTCTGGTACAGGAACAGTTGAGGGCCACAGGGTTCCAACACTGCAAACCAGGCATCACAGGGCGGATCGCATTGAGACTTTTAAATTACTGAACAAGTTAGAGGATGTGTATCCTGACAATTCCTTCAGAAGGTCAGATGTAACACAAACAAGGAGCAGCTAGCGCGTCGAGTTTCAGCCCCGCTCCTGTGCCAGGTAAGTCCACTACGGGTTCACCATAGCCTGTGCTACTTGGAAGTTTTGTTCCGAGTACCTGAGTTTAAAACAACAACAACAACAGAAGGAAGGGAAGGGAATTATCAGGAGAAAGCGCCATGCCATTATGACTATATAGCACTAGGAAGGGATCAGGATAAGGATTTGGGATGGGACGGGATGGGGGGAGCGCGGGAAATAATGCATTGTATGTACAATACAATACAATACAATTTTATTTAGGTAAGGTACATACATACAATAAATATTTACAAGGATTGTTTGACTTATAGGTATAGCTAGTACATACAATGCCTAAAGCCACTATTACGCAAAGCGTTTCGGACATACTCGGGAGAGCATTGTATGTACTAGCTCAATCTATAAATTCATCAATATTTGTATCACCCCTTGTATGTATGTACTTTACCTGAATAAACTTAAATTTTTTGAATGATGCCTAACCACATGGACGGTCCGGGATTGAAAGTCGACCTGCATGAAGCGAGACCGTCGCTCTACCGTCCAGCCCAAGTGGTTGAACAACAACAAGAAGGAGCAGCGGTTTCAAGCTCAACAAACCTCAATGTAGGACTAAGAACAGGAGATGCTTTTTCACCCACAGGGTTATAAATCAATGGAACTGCCTACCCGCCGAAGCCGCAAATGCCAAAACTCTATTTAGGTGGATCATCAAGGCAAATGTGAGGATCTTTGACAAGCCGACGTCTTCCTGTCTTCGTTTTACTCTTAGGTAAATCGGGTAATTTGGTAATTATGTTGTGTACTGGTATGCATGCAACATCCTAATTTTTGTTTGAAAAGGCGTTTCAGTAGTAGATATAGTTTATCTGCAAGGAGGCTGGGTCCAAGAGCTAGATCTCGCTCTGTATAAACGCTGAGAGGTATGGAGGTAACTGTAGGACTTGTTCCACCTGTCAATTGTGTTACAATCAATCAAGAGATTGATTATGGCACGATTGAGCTTCCATTTAGTTGATTAATAATACTGTATTTGTTTGCTCTGATGAAAACAACTACAGTTAATTAAGATATTGTTGGGTTGTGTGGCGGAAAACCCCATAAAGTGAGAAGTACTCTGGCATAATAACACCAGTGGGAATTAATTATATGCCAATAAAGTTTCAACACTCCTGATCATTTAAAAAGGTAATGCGATGAACCCTAAAATCCCAGTAGAAAACAGTTCATACACTCAGTAAGAATAAAAAGCTACGACTAAGAATAAGAAAGCAAGTAAATGGTTGTAATTGGGTGAGTATAATAGAGTGTGGGTGTGTAAATAGTGAGAGTAGAGAGGAGAATTGAAATTGAAATAAGTTTATTGAGAGTAAAATACACACAAAGGGATGAGGTAGCTCAAGCTATTCTCACCCCCGTTCAGTACATCGTGTTAATACGTACATAGACACACAACACAAAGACTAAACATATCACCGAACATTATGAGAGATAAAGATATACATTTGGTGGTTAGAGAGGCGAGATGTATGGTGATGGCGGGAGGGAGGTTGTGGGGGCGGCCGCCAGGTGGCTCCACCAGCAGGGCCACCTTGCCGGAAACACACAGATGACACAACTCTGGCAGATGCCTCAGTAACTTTTATTATTCTACGCCTCAGGTGACCTCAGGTGAGATGAGCCGGACTCTATTGCTCTGTTTAAGGGTACACCTTGTCTCCCGGCCAGGGAGAGGCGGGAGAAAATGGCGTGAAGGGTGCCGAGAGACGTATTAAAGTGTAGAGAAGGTTAGAGAGCTGCCATTTTGGCCAGTCAGATGATGTCAACACAGACACTGCCCACATTCTGAGGCAAGTGTGTCCTCGCCCTCCTCACCCAGCCTCACCCACCGCGTGCACTCCTCCTCATCAATGGTCGGGTAATTAAGCATTTTGTTAGGGATCCGAGTTGTAGTTTGTGAGGAAAGTGAAGTATTATAGTGAGGGTTATAGTAGGGATCTTAGCCTGGGCCAGTGGCACTGGTGGTCTTGCTGGAGTGCCACAGTGTCTGCCGGCAGACAGGCTAGGTGGCACCCAGCTGCTGGGCTTGGCCCTGGTGTGTTGATGCTCCAGTGTGGAATGTCGTGTTGATGCCATGCATGCTTAGGGTAGTCGTAGACTTTGATTGGCGTTTGCTGCGTGTGGTGCGAGCGACTGGAGCGCCAAGTTGCCTAATTTGTGTGGGTAATCAGTAGGTGTCAGCAGCGGCATGGCCTGCTTTGGGCACGGTCTTAAGGCGCCATCTTCAGAAATTAATTAAGATTGATGGTAAAATGCTTTCACTTTTTTATTGGTTCTATGCCACTCGTCAACTTCTTGTATTAATCTGTTTAACCGATTGTCCGGTAGATCAGACATAATTAACTATTATTTACTACTGTGGCTCTGTACGAATATTAACATTTTCGTGCATTATGTTGTCGACGAGCTTGGGTGTAAAGTGGAGCGAGGATACGAGCGTCTTGTTCATATATTCTTATTTATAACCTATATAACCAAAATACTATATTTTGAATACAGTAGTGTTATTTAGGTGGGTAAGTAGCCGCTTCTTGGCCACCCGGGACTGTTACTGGTGTTGAGAGAGGAAGTGAAAATATATTGTAACATTATTAACTCCTTTAATACATAAGTGAATTGAAAGTAAGTAAGTAATTATCAAAAGAAGGCACCAAACCGGGAAGGCTATGTAGCACCATCAAATACGCAAAATAATCAGAGGGCGCTAAATATCACCAAGGATGCCAATATGAGAACAAAAACGCATAAGGCGAACGATATCAAAAGTATCCGAGTCACCAAGAATTCTATCGAGGGACAGGTGACCGCGAGGGGCGGTCGGAAAGCAAGACACACGCTCGTCCTGGAAGTCAGGACATTCAAGAAGGACATGCACGACCGTAAGAGGGACAATGCAACTAGGACAATAAGGAGCAGGGCGGCGCTCCATCAAGTGACCATGGGTTAAGCGAGTATGGCCAATACGCAACCTCGCCAGAGCTGTTTCCCACCGCCGGTTACGGTGGAAGGAGGACGGCCACGAGGAAACACAACATTTAAGAGTACGTAGCTTGTTACCAGTAACAGACAACCAAGAAGCCTGCCAACGGGTAAGAACTGAGGAATGGATAACTGGGTAAAAGTCGGAATACGGAATGCCTTTACGAGAGATGGGACAAGAGCGGACAGCTTCCTTAGCGGCAGCATCCGCACGCTCATTTAAAGACACACCAATATGGCTGGGAACCCAACAAAACTCAACCGACTTAAATTTACTGTGAACGAGAAACAGCCAATGCTGGATCTCGACAACTACTGGATGAACCGGATTAAAGGACCCGAGAGCCATGAGGGCACTACGAGAGTCAACAACAACCACAAAGGAGGACTGACAACGAGAAAGCAGGAGACGAAGAGCATAGAGAATAGCATAAAGTTCTGCTGTAAAGATGCTAGTCTCCGGAGGCAAGCGACACATATAAGTGCGATCAGGAAAAACAACAGAGTAGCCAACACCGTCCGCTGACTTAGACCCATCGGTGAAGACAGAAACGGAGCGGGAGTGAGAAGAAAAGTGCTCGAGGAAAAGGCGTTTTAGAACCGCAGGAGGGTAAAAGCTTTAGTGATACGGGTCAAGGAAGTACAAAACCGCGGAAGAGGGACCTCCACGGGGGCAAAGAAGGAACAACACGAGGAGAAACATTAGAAACTATGAACGGAGAGAAGAATCCTGTAAGCGAGATAACCGGACAGAAATGAGGGAGGTGGTGAAGAGGAACAGGAACCGCAGGAGGGGTGAAAGTTAAAGCACGGACAGAGGCGAGAGGAAGGATGTTGTGCAAGGACCGCGCAAGATAGCGAAGACAGTAGCGATCACGGCGGTCCTGGAGAGACAGGAAGCCAGTGTCAACATACAAGCTAAGGACTGGGAGTCGAACGAAAGGCACCAGAACTGAGGCGCAACCCAGTATGGTGCAAAGCATCATGACAGGCGAAGAGTAGAAGGAGAAGCAGACGAGTAAGCAGGGCAACCATAATCGAGCTTAGACAGGACGAGAGAGGAATGTAAAGCAAGGAGAGTGCGCCTATCCGCTCCCCAAGAAGTATGGGACAATACCCGAAGGAGGGCAAGGGCCTTAGAGCACTCAACACAGAGGTAAGTGATATGGGGAGACCAAGACAAACGAGTGTCAAGGAATAACCCCAAAAACTTCGAAGAATCTTTGTACTCAAGGGGATGACCATAAAGTGACACAGAGGGACGAAGAATGACCCGTTTCCGAGTAAAATACATGGCACATATCTTAGAAGTAGAGAACTTGAAGCCATGATCGATGGCCCAAGACGACACGGCATCAATCACAAGTTGAAGCCGGCGCTGAAGGAGAGGCAAATCATCACCCTGACAGCAAAGGGTAAGATCATCGACATAGAAAGCGGAGAAGATGCCTGAAGGAAGAGAGGAAAGAAGACCATTGAGGGCAACCATAAAAAGAGTAGTGCTCAGAACATTACCCAGAGGCACACCTTCATATTGCTTAAAAAAAAAAGACAGAGAGTAGTACCAAGCCTCACCCGAAAGGAACGATGAGAGAGGAAACTGCGGAGAAAGAGGGAGATGACCACGAAGGCCAAAAGAATGAAGCTGGAATAGAATATGATATCGCTAAGTGGTGTCGTAAGCCTTTTCCAGGTCAAAAAGGACGGCAACAACGGAGGTCCTCGCAGCAAAAGCAGTACGAATATAGACCTCCAAGTTCACCAGGACATCTGTCGTGTTGCGGCACTTGCGGAAACTAAATTGAGAAGGGGAGAGGAGGTGATGGTGTTCTAGGAACCACATCAGACGAACGTTAACCATACGTTCAAAGAGTTTGCAGACAACTTGTGAGGGCAATAGGGCGAAAGTCCTTAGGGGAAGATCCCAGAGACCCTGGTTTGCCAGCAGGAAGGACAACAGCATAGAGCCAGTCCTCAGGGACTGACAACGACTCCCAGATCCGATTATACAGACTCAGTAAATACTGATACGTGCACGTAGGGAGATGGCGAAGTATCTCATAATGAATACCATCGGAGCTCGCCGCCGTAGATCCGCAGAGGACCAGGGCAGAACGAAATTCAGAGAGAGAGAGAGAGAGAAAGGATCGTTATAGGGAAGTCGAAGACGAGTGCAGAAATCTATAGGACGAGACTCAAGGACAGGTTTACGAAGAAGGAAAGATTAGGGAAGATGAAGACCAGAGCTAACAGAAGAAAAGTGGAAACCCAGTTCAGTAGCGACCTACAACGGGTCCGCCACAAGAGTAGCATGGAGGTGAAGGACCGGTGAAACATCAGGAACGAACTTACCCGCTGTCTTGCGGATACGCTTCCAGATCGGTGGCAGGGGAGTTTCGGACGTAATTGTGGAGACATAAGATGCCCAACATTCACGTTTAGCCATATGGATGGCCCTACGGGCCACCGCACTCGCTTTCCGAAAGAAAAGAAAAGAATCAGCCGTCTGCCGACGGCGGTGCCTCTTCCAGGCTGCACGCTTATAGCGGACCGCCCGAGCACAGTCTGCATTCCACTAGGGAACGCACTTCCGTAGACCCCGAGAGGAAGAGCAAGGAATAGAGTGGAGGGCAGCGACGAAGACAGTGTCATGAAAAAGGAGGAGAGCGCGAGGGAGAGGCCAGAGAGAGCAGCACTGAGGGTAAAGAGGTTCCAGTCCGCTTTAGCAAACTGCCACCTAGGGAAGGAGAGAGAAGGGCGAAAAGAGAAAAAGGAAATAAGGATGGGGAAATGGTCACTGCCATGGAGGTCATCAAGAACCTGCCACGTGAAATCTAAGTAAAGAAGAGAAGAGCAAAGAGAAAGATCAAGACAGGAAAGGGTGCGAGTCCGAGAGTCCAAATGAGTGGGCTCACCAGAATTCAGAAGAGACAGGGAAGAAGAGAGGATAAACGGCTCAAGAAAGCGACCCCGGGTGGTCGTCAGATCATCACCTTAAAGAGAATGACGACAATTGAAATCACCTAGCAGGAGAACAGGCTCCAGCAAGGAGTCCAGGAGGTGTTTCAGATCAGGAAGAGAAAGTGGGACACTCGGGGGGAGATAAATGGAACAAACTGTGTACCATTTCCCTACAAAGATACGAGCAGCAGAACAATGGAGAGGCGAAGGAAAAAGTAAGGGGACAAAGGGAACATCAGAGCGAATCAAGAGAGCAGAAGAATTAGGAGCCCAAGCAACAGCTGGGGGAGGGGGAGAAAGGAATAGCCACGAAAACGACCAGGAAAACACCAAGCATTGGCTCCTGGAGACAGACACAAAGGGGCGAAAACCGCGAAATCAGAAGTTGGAGTTCTAGAAAATTGGCGTAATAACCTCGAACGTTCCATTGAAGAATAGACATCGACGAGAAGAGAAAGGACAACAACAGAGAACAAGGAAGAAACAAAGGCGAAAGAGGAACATAGCACGTTAAAGAATATCAGGGTCGGGATCAGGGTCAGCAAAGTCAGGGTTAGGGGGCATGGGTAAACTGAGAAAAGACGGAGGGAAGGAAGCGGGAGAACAGACCAGAGGTGGGCGGGCAGGGTCCGGAGGAGGAGAAGGAATAGGAGACACCGGAAAGGAGCAGTCAAGGACACCGGCAGGAAGAAGGGGAGTAGAAAGAGGGGAGCGCACCTCAGCAAGGGCAGCGACCGAGAGGGAAACAGGGGCCAAAGAAACCTCCATAGCAAGAAAAGGGGCCAAAGAAACCTCCATAGCAGGAACAGGGGGCGCAACCACTGAAATGGGAGGGGAAGGAGCAATAGAGACAGTAGTAGTGGCCGAGGAAGAAAGCGAAGCCTTCTTACCCGCTGGAGAGGAGGAAGGAGAGGAGCCAGGCTTACGCTTCTGACTTAAAGAGACCGGTGTCCCAGCAACTACGTACCGGGCAACGGATTCCAGCATCTCAACAGAAGAAACCGAACGAGAGCACACACGACGGCCATTAGGAGAGCGATGGACATCAGCCTGCACCGACAGGCGGCGGGGAGAGTCAATAGATGGACGAGAAGGATGGGAAGGAGGATCAGAGGGAGACGAGGAAGAAGACACAGGAGACATGACAAACCTGGTAGAAAGAAAGGGAACCCCAGACAGAGGACCAGGAGGGGGACCCTTCGGGACAGAACTCAAAGGAGCAGAGGAGGGGGCAGTGGGCGTATCAGGGTCCAAGGCCCGGAAACGGTTGTGAGTCTGAGGAAGGTGGGAAGGACGAGGAGAGGAAGAACGCAACACGCGAGCATAAGAGACGTTAGTATAAGGCGGGAGCCGGCGAACCTGGCGCCTCGCTTCAGGAAAAGATAAATGCTCCCGGTACTTCAAGGTGAGGACAGCTGCCTCAAGCTTGTAATGGATACAGGCACGGGAGAAGGTAGGATGGGCCTCACCGCAGTTGAGGCAGCGAGCTTTGAGAGAAGTGCACTCCGACTTAGAGTGACCTTCACCCCCACACAAAAGACAGAGAGAAACAGTCCCAGAGCAGCGGAGGGCACCATGCCCAAACCTCCAGCACTTGTTACAAAGCCGAGGAGAAGGAATATACTCCTGGACAGAGCACCTGGCACCAGCAAGAATGACAGAGGATGGAAGGGTCCTACCATCAAAGGTGATCTTCACAACCCGAAGGGGTTGACGGCGACGACCAAGAGGGGGACGAGTAAACGAGTCTACCTGGAGGACAGAATGGCCTTGGGCATCAAGGATATGCCGGATGTCATCGTGGCAGGCCTGCAGATTCCGAACACCAGTCTCAACATGGGGCGGGAGGAGAATAGTGCCAACACTGGCATTCAGCCGAGCGTTCTTTGAGACCCGAATAGGGATCTCGCCAAGGCAAGATAAGGCAGCCAAGAGGGAAGCTGCATCCTGAGAAGGAGCAGCAACGACACGTGTACCAAGACGAGTGGGGTTGTAGGTAACAGACGCATCCACGGAATCAACAAGATGCCGATGAAGGGAGAAATCGTCAGGAAGCGCAGAATCAAGAGGAAGGAGATCAAAGTATTTGGCCCATGAAGCAGGACCAAACAAGGCCTGATACGCATCAGTACGGGAAGGAATCGAGCGAGTGCGGCCGTGGCGCGGACGGCGTTGAGAACCCCCAGAGAGAGAGGGAACAAAAGGCACACTATTCACAACGAGAGACTTAGCCACACCAGGGGACGTAGTGGTCACCACTGGGGGCTTGAGGCTCGACCCAACCACAGAGGAGGAAGGGGAGCTGGGGGAAGAAGTCAGAAGAGTCAAAGGAGGAGCAAGGTCGGGGCCCAACGCAGCAGAGGCTACAGAGCCCGGTTTTCTAAGACAGGCCGACTCGGGGGCTTGGTCGCCCACCCCACGAGCCCGAGAGGGTACAACAGAAACATTCAATGACATACAGACGAAGAGTGGTAAATTCATTCACGAATGTGCCCCCATACCCACCATGGATCCACAATTAGAGGCAGGACACCCAACAGGAAGCTATCGCCGATCATGCCGGGGCCCCCTAGGGGTGCGTCGTGAGTATACGCCCCACAAACGCCACCTTAAGAATCGTCAGTCCGTCGAGATCGGGTTCAGCGACGAAAGGGGGATTGACAATAAAAGGTTCCCCTCGCTCGAGACGTTGGGTACTACAGTTCTATGGGTGCAAGAGTATGCGTCTTCAAGCACCCAGGCGTCAAAATAGAAGAAGTCCAAAGGAATAACCAAAACAAGCAAAAGGTCGGCAGGAAACGACAAGCAGATAGGAGAAGAGGGGGGAGAAAAACGAAACATAAGGAAAAGGAAAAGCGATCTGGCACAATTAGAGAAGACAGCAGCAGGAGTGCAAGGCCACAAAAGGACAGAGGACTGTCCCACAGAGCATCACACTCCGGCAGCCGTCCGCTAAGCCCACTCACGGCACCAACGGGCCAGATGGGGAGGGGGAAGGTGAGGTAAGGTAAAGTAATAATGAGGTGAAAGTACTGCCATAATATGATTATATAGCACTTGTTAAGGATATTAGGATGAGCTGGGATATATAAGGACGGATTGAAGAAGCGGTGCCCAACCACTTTGACCATCGGAGAGAGGACAAAAATATATTTTATATTCAGCATGGATCTAAAATAAATTTAAGCAAAATGAAGTATATAAAGTTCTCAAAAATTATTTAAGCTATGTCATCGAAGTTTTGAACTTTGTATTTATCCAATTCATAATTTTTGCATAGGTTGTTTATAGGTAATATGTTCACCATATGTGTTCACGTAGACGTGTTCACGTAGACGTGTTCACGTAGACGTGTTCACCTAGTGTTCACCTAGACGTGTTCACCTAGTGTTCACCTAGACGTGTTCACCTAGACGTGTTCACCTAGTGTTCACCTAGGCGTGTTCACCTAGTGTTCACCTAGGCGTGTTCACCTAGTGTTCACCTAGTGTTCACCTAGGCGTGTTCACCTAGTGTTCACCTAGGCGTGTTCACCTAGTGTTCACCTAGGCGTGTTCACCTAGTGTTCACCTAGACGTGTTCACCTAGTGTTCACCTAGGCGTGTTCACCTAGTGTTCACCTTAATAATCAGTGTTTCTTCTTGTTTAAAGCTGAAATATTACTAAGACCTAAAGCTGATTTTGTACATTTCAAGATTTTTCTTACAATGACAACATGATAGAAATTCTATCAGTATGATTTGTGTTTTTTAGTAAAGAACGAATGAGAGTAAATAGAGACAATATCAGTGTATTTGACGTATAGATCAGATATTGACTTTTCTTATAGTTGGCCTCAAGTGTTGAAAGCCAGTAACACCAGATGGAGGGAAAATTATTTTATAACGGGTTATAATTTATGTTTCAAATATTTTCCCTTCATCTTCAACCAAAGAGAACCAATAATACTCAGACATAACACTGATACATTCACATGTTGTGAGTGTTGCAACACACGGGAATAATGTCTTGCAAGTGTTGCAACACACAGGAATAATGTCTTGTAAGTAATTATCAAAAGAAGGCACCAAACTGGGAAGGCTATGTAGCTAATGTCTTGTGTTTCAACCAAAAAGCGTTATAAGAGTGTTTCAACGCAGAAATGAGGTGTTTTCAGTGTTGCTACACAGGAATGAGTTGTTGCGAGGACTGGAATGACGAGTTGTGGTTATTGCAACACAGGAATGTTTTGCATTTAAAAAAAAAGTTGCCGTGTATTGGAAGACCTACAAAACACAATACATTATTCCTGCTTTCCAACACTAACATGGTATTCTTGTGTTGCAAAGTTACAACTCTCACAACTATTATTTCCATGAAGTGTTTGTTACGGCCACAATGGGTCGCAACCGGGTTCTTTGCTGGTGGAACTAAAGTTCTGGTATCCAACCCCAAGTTAGTAGTGGCTTTCAAGGAGTGAGCTCGGTAATGCAAGTAAAACACAATGGGAGAGTTGCATTGAATACGGCACTTCATTACTTATCAATATATTCACATATAATCACTTTCCCATTACCTCATATATAATCCTAAAGGAAGTATTACTACACTTAATACATACACAAGTGTCTCTCTCATAGGACACTAAGCGCTCCTCGATGATCAATCAATGCAGTCTTGTCGGCTTCCGTGTTTCCTCAACACACAGTACCGTCCTCAACCAGGACTGAGAATCACCAACGAGTCTACCCTAGCCACCGGCCAGCCAATTCACAGTCTCACTAGGTGCTCCTTGTGAACTCCCACAATCACTCTCCAGCCTGGAGCTGGCAGAGAACATCAGCCTTGCGCTGCTGGGCCTCTCCACACGAACTAATACAAGGATAGCGAACCCCTGGCAGGAGCTTCTTGCAACTCGCTAGTTACGTTCCACCGTAGCACCTTACTGTCAGCCGTCTCTTCCGCTAGCCAGTCCCGGGGTACGCCGAATACTGTCACTGCCACTTCACAGGCAGACAGTAGAACCACTACACTACACAGACAGTAGAACACTTCTTCGGCGGTGGCTCACTGCTTCCGTAAAGCAGAATGGAGTAGAGAGATATTGGCTGCCCTAGGTAGACTGACTGTCCTCGTACCACAGCAGCCCTACATCGACTCTGTGGATACAGACACATCATCAGTACACTGGTCAGTGCATGGAACACTAGGAAACATTCCTTACGGTCTCTGACATAAACATACAACTCCTCCTACAATAGATGGCGCTGATTTTCTAGGCACCACCTCACCAGAGGTCAGCACCAGCTACCTCTCGATCTGACTAGGACAGGAATCTAGCGCTTCTTGCTGGTATCATCCTGCCTCCACTAGATGGCGGCGTCCATGTTGTGGGGGTGGGGTGTTAGGGAGCGGATTCACAGATGACGTTGACGTCGCTGCTCTGAGCTCCAACGATGGAATCGGGTTCGTAACAGTGTTTAACGTTGAATCCTTTCACGACATAAATATTTCATTACTAACATGTAAATAAAAACAATGTTGATACATAATGTTGATAAAAATTGAATAAAAATATAACTAAAAATTTCTTAAATAGATTAACAAAAAAAGATTAAACAAATAAAACGTAATTTAATACATCAATCAAAATCGGATGAATAATTAATCAAGGTGATTAAACAGATAAATATACATGAATAAATATCCAGAAAAGGATGATTGGATTAATAAAAATAAATTTGAACAAATAAATATAATGTGATAAAAAGAGAAAATATAACATTTGCTAGAATTTATAAATAAAACGAGACTGAATATTTAAAATTTGATAAAATATATGAAAAATAGTTTTAGATTAAAACTAAAGTATTTTGTGGCCAATATATGGAAGAATGGAAGATTCTACAACTAGGGTTGTAGAATCTAGTTCTACAACTAGGGTTGTAGAACAACTAGGGTTGAGGTCGAACTGGTGACCGCGTGAACACCGGGTCCGACCTCCCAGTCTGACCACGACGCTTCCTGCTTAATGAAGAACTCATCAGTCATACATTCAGCCACTTCATCATACATCATCAATTGACATTCTAGGCATGAGGAGAAAAATCAGTTAGGAAAAGAATCTCTGTTATGAAGCGAGGTAAGGCAAGGTAAGGTGATTATGAGGTGAAAGTACTATCTTCTTGAGGTTATCTTGAGATGATTTCGGGGCTTAGCGTCCCCGCGGCCCGGGCCTCGACCAGTCCTCCTTTTTGTTACACACCCCAGGAAGCAGCCCGTAGCAGCTATCTAACTCCTAAGTACCTGTTTACTGCTAGGTAACAGAGGCATCTGAGTGAAAGAAATTTTTTCCCCATTTGTCTCCGCCTCCACCGGGGTTCGAACCCGGAACCTCAGGACTACGAATCTCAGGCTGTCCACTCAGCTGTCCGGCGCACATACTAAGCCAAGATGAATATACAGCACTTGGAAGGAATATTAAGATCATCTGGGATATATAAGGCCGAAGTGAAAGAATGGAAAGCTACCATTTGGACCATCGGGGATCGAGCACTGACTCTGCATGAAGTGAGAAGACGGAGTGGAGTAACGGTGCCCAAGCACTTGGACCATCCGGGATCGAACACAAACGTATTTTATTAGCAGCACAGATCTAATAAATTTAAACAAACTGGAGAGTACACAGTTGGCCTCACCAGTTTATAAGATTTCATTAGATATTAGATCAGAGTCATTTAAGATAATCATTATGATCAATACCTTTCAAGAAGTTACGACATTGAACACTTTTCATTAAATTTCTTTATTGAAACTAGAGAGGAAAGAATCCTGAATGACAACCTTGATGGAAATGAAAGTCTACATATAATCAAAAATACACCGACATCAGACGAATACACACAAATTGCGAATGTTGAAACACAGGAATAGCGTGTTGCGAGTGTTGCAGAAAAAATGAGATGCTGTGGGTGTTGACAAAAACCTAGTTGTGTGTTGCAACACTCACAACACGTTATTTCGTTGTTGCAACTCCTGCAACACGTTATTTCGATGTTGCAACACTCACGAAAGGTTCTTTATGTATTGCAACTCTCATAACATTTTATGTATTCGTTGCAACACTAACCACACGTTATTATTGTATTGCAAAACTTACAACATATCATTACTTAACTCTCGCATACTTAAGTGTTGCAATACACTTAATATTGTTGCAATACTTTATTACTTAATATTTGCATACTTGTCGACTTAACACTTGCAAATTGTTATTACAGTGTACCTGAGAGTATTTGCAAGCAATCTACCTCATTTTTCTTTTTTTTGTTCATTTTGTTTTGTATTGTATAGTCTTGTTTATATATTTTCCCCCTTCTATATCAAAATTCTATTTTGTAATTGCCATTCTTGCCTTGTTTTCCTACAACCAGCCTTTTTATGCAGACAAGTATAGACCCAGAACTAAACCTCTTATCCACTATCTATGACAATCATCACTTTAATGATCAAAATTCCAGATATTTTACAGCACATGATGTAAATAATGTATTAACACATAATCACAATATGTCTGTAATCAACTTGAACGTTAGATCCCTAGGTAAACACTTCGATGATGTTAGTGCCTTAATTGAAACTATTGACAACAAATTCTCTTTTACTATACTTACTGAAACGTGATTCAAAGAGGATACTACTCAACTCTTTAACATACCTAACTACTCGGCAATTCACAACTGTCGTCAAAATCAGAGAGATGGTGGTACTGCTCTTTACTACCACCAAGAACTAACATGCTTAAAAGTAATTAGAACTAGAGACTGCTGTGGGGAGTATATCTTCGCCCGTTTCAGAGTCAAAGGTGCCGAGTCTGTCCTGTCTGTGGGTGCAATCTATAGAATTCCTAACACTGATGTGTCCGAATTCAACTCAAACCTTAGAAATCTAATACTAGATAACAGACTGAACAAAAAAACATCTAATTATCGCAGGGGACTTCAATATTGACCTCTGCGAGCCTGAACACCCTACTGCTGTTAGCTTCCTCAACTGTATGAATTCCCGCTTCCTCATACCCTTAATCACTAGACCTACTAGAATCACTGATAGTACTGCCACGACTCTAGATCACATCTGGACCAACATAACCTCTCCGCTTACTTCAGGTATTATCACCGATAGCACTACAGACCACTAGCCCACATTTCTCTTAACTAACATTAACAAACCACCTCTAGAGACAAGGGAATTAAGTTTTAGGCTGCACAATGAAACTGCTATAGACAATTTTATAACTGCTGCTGATAATGTCAACTGGGAGTCCGAGTTAGGTAACATAGGGGACATCAACCTAGCAGTGCAATCTTTTCTTCAAAAAACTCTCAACCTTTATAACACCCACTGTCCTATGCTTACAAAACAAGTCACAACCAAAAGGCTTAACAATCCTTGGCTTACAAAGGGAATACTTAAATCCATTAATAAAAACATGACCTTGAGAAGAAGTATAGGTTAGGAATTGTCTCCAAAGAATTCTCAAAGAATTACACGTTATTGCTATCTAAAATAATTAGACGAGCCAAAACTAAGTACTACGAAGATAAATTTACCCAAATAAAGAGCAACATTAAAACAACTTGTAGCACAATTTTACAAATATTGAGATCTAAGAAGATTTTAAATAACAAACCAACACTCCTGTCCAATAAAGATGGTCAGCTTTCAGCCTCTGATTCTGCTATTGAGTTCAATAGGTTCTTTTCTTCCATTGGGACATCCCTTGCAAATGATATTCCATCTTCCAGTACTGATATTAAGGACTATCTTACAGGTAACTATCATCAATCTCTGTACCTAAAGCCTACTAATTCCAATGACGTTAATGAGATAATCCTTTCCCTTAAAACCAAGTCTGGTGCCCTTGAGGAGATACCAACCTTAATTTACAAAAAAGCCTCCAGATCTTTAGCCCCTGCTATTGCATTGCTCTTCAACAAGTCACTTGAACTCCAAACCTTTCCAGATATGCTAAGAAAAGCGAGAGTAACCCCTGTCCACAAATGTGGTGATCTCACAGATGTTAACAACTACAGACCTATATCAATCCTGCCTAACTTGTCAAAAATATTTGAAAAACTAATCTACAAGCAGCTTTACTCTTATCTAGCCAAACACAATATACTTAGCTCTTGTCAATATGGCTGCAGACCCAAAAAAAACACTAACGATGCACTTATTAGTATGATTAACTTGATTCATGCAGCTCTTAATAAAAATGAGTTCCCTGTTGGGCTATTTGTGGACCTGCGGAAGGCTTTTGACACTGTCAACCACCAAAACCTTCTTCTTAAATTACATCATTATGGAGTCAGAGGACACTCCCTGCAATACCTCAAATCTTACCTTACTGACAGGCTCCAGTATGTTTCTGTGAATAATTCAATTTCTCCCACCCTACCCATCAACATTGGTGTTCCTCAGGGCAGCATACTTGGCCCTCTCCTCTTTCTCATCTACATTAATGACCTTCCAAATGCCTCCCAACACCTCAAACCAATTCTATTTGTTGACGACACAACCTTCATTTACTCCAGTCCTGACCCCCTTGCTCTAAATGCCACAGTAAATACTGAGCTAAATAAACTCCATCTTTGGCTAACTGCCAACAAACTCACCCTTAACATTGACAAAACTTTCTATAATCTGTTTGGCAATAAATCTTCTTATCAAATAAATCTCAGAATTAACAATACCCAAATTTGTAACAAATTAGATGGCAAATTTCTTGGCGTTGTCGTTGACCACAAGCTGAATTTCCAGGGACACATTTTATATATATCAAAAAAAGTTTAAAAAACTCTTGGCATTCTTTCTAAGATCAGATATTATGTACCCCGCCATGCCCTGGTGACGCTCTATTACTCACTCATCTATCCATATCTCAACTATGGTATTTGTGTTTGGGGTTCTACTACCCAAAATCATTTACGTCCTCTAATTACTCAACACAAAGCTGCTATTAGGACAATATCCAACTCTGGCCCCAGACATCACTCGGTACCCCTACTCAAATCTCTGAATATGTTAGATATTAAATCACTGCACATTCTCTCATGTATATTATACATATATAAAACGCTGAACTGTAATGCCAATCCTGACCCCAAAAGCTTCATTGAAGGTTGTAACAGAGCCCATGAGCACCACACCAGAAATAAATTCAGTTTTGATATTCCAAGAGTACGACTTAATCAAACTAGAAATGCTCTTCAAATCAAGGGACCCAGAATGTGGAATGACCTTCCCATCCATGTTAAAGACTGTACCTCTCTCAACCAGTTTAAGATAAAAACGAAGTACTACCTAATAAATTCCCTGTAACCTACCTTACCCCTCTATTGTCAACCCATGTCTGTTTTCTTAAACAACGCTGTTTGTCGACCTATTTGTATTTGTGCTGCTTTTTCAGCCATGTTTCCCCCTTTTTATCTTTATTTTTATTTGTTCTCAACACATTTTATTCTTTATACTCATTTAGTATTAAGTATTAGTCATTAAAGTTTTTCCTGCCCGAAACGCTGTGCGTAATAGTGGCTTTAGGCATTGTATGTACTAGCTCTATCTATAAATCTATCAATTTATGTAAAATCTCTTGTATGTATGTACCTTACCTGAATAAACATTTTATTTATTTATTTTATTTATTTACTTTATGTTTGAATACAATTAAGTAGACATAATTACTTTCATGGAAAGTAATTATAAAGCAAAATAAACGTGATATAATAAATAAATCCAATACCATTGAATAGTGCTCAACCACTTGGACTATCGGGATCGAACGCCGAGTTTGTAAGAAGCGAAAGTATTGAGTGGAAAAATGGTGTCCAATCACTTGGGCCTTCGGGAATTGAACCAGAAAACATTTTTATAAACCATAGATCTCAGTGATATTAAACAAGGCGAACTGTTCGAAGTTATTTTCTCCAATTTATTAAGGTATGTCTTGGAGATATTCAACTTAGTATTTATTTAATAAATAAATAATTTGTTCGAATAGATTGTTTATGGGCGTACAATATCAGCTTCAACACCTTAATAATCAATGGTTCGTCTTGCTTAACGCTTCTGTATTAATTAAACCTAAAGCTGAGTTGTACATTTTAAATAGTTTTAGTAATGAACTCAAGGCAGAGATTTTTCTTATCTTAGGTTTGAAATGTTTGGCCGAAGCTTAAATAACAATTTCTTGAAGTTATTTTTGTATTTTGAGGACTTCAGTGAAAAGGGACTTAATGTGAAACAAATTTCGTAATGGTTTTTGTTAAAATGTTTTGATTACATATCTTTATTGATCCAAGAGAGGAATGAATCGTGAATGAAAACCTGACTTTAGTTCAAAGTTGTCATATACATATCCAAAAAAACGGTCTTCACACGATTGCACAAACATTTTGTAAGTGTTGCAACGTACAGGAATAGTGTGTTTTGGGTGTAGCAAAACAATAATAATGTGTTGCGAGTGTTGGAAAATTTAATAAAGTGTTATGAGTTTTGCAACACTGAAATGAGGAGTTATAAGTGTTGGAACACAAGATGGTATTGCGAATGTTGCAAAACATAACTTGCTGTGAGTGTTGCAACCCCAAATTAATGTTTTGTTGCTAATATGTAAATTAAAAAAGCTAGCGATTGAAAAATATACTAAAGGTAATAGAAAGTACAACTAACAAGTAATTAAACTGAAAAAAAATAAATGAATAAATCAAACGTGACTGAAGAAACAAAGTAAATTAGATTGAACATCAAATAAAGGTGATTAACTAGAGCAATATAGGCGATTAAACATCTGTAATCGAGCGATTGCATTAATAAATGATGATTTAACAAATAGATGTAATTATGTAAATAGATACTTTAAATTTGCTGTAATTGACAGATTAAACATGATTGAATATTTAATGTGTAATGAAAATATAAATAGGTGAAAATTGCGATTGAATAATTAAAAATGAACTATTATTTATTAACTAAGTGTAAAAGGGAAGATACAAAGAGCGAGTTTGAACTAGGGAAAACAATTATGTGCGATTGAATAACTAATAGAGGCAATTAAACAGACAAACATACATGATTAAATATTTAAAAAAGGGTGATTGGATTAAAAATAAATGATGAATGAACAGATAAAGATAAAGTGATACAAAAAGAAAATATAAAACTTCCTTAAATTGATAAATAAAACGTGACTAAATATAAGAATTTGGATTAAAGACATGAAAAATAGACTTTGGTTAAAACTAAAGTTTTTGAAGCTAATATGTGGAATAGATAAACCTCTTACTACATACAAAGAGTTCGAACTGGTGACCGTGTGAATACCGGGTCCGACCTCCCAGTCTGACCACTTGTACTAGGTCACTATGGGTATATAGCACTTGAAAAGGGTATTAAGATAATCTGGAAGATATAAGGACGAAGTGAAAGAATAGAAAGCTACCACTTGGACCATCGGGGATCGAACGCGGACTCAGCAAGAAGCGAGAGGACGGAGTGGAATAACGGTGCCCAAACACTTGGACCATCCGGGATCTAACACAAACGTATTTTATAAGCAGCACAGATCTAATAAATTTAAGTAAACTGAAGTGTACACAGTTGTTCTTTAAAGTATAAAATTTTGTTATTGAACTTTGTATTATCTAATAAATATTATTCTTTGCACAGATTGTACATAGGCATATATGTTCACCTAGATGTACTCACCTAGACGTGATCACATAGATGTGCTCACCAAGATGTGGTCACATAGATGTTCTCACTCTAATAATCAGTCTTTCATCTTGTTTAAAGCTTACATATTACTGATACCTTAAGCTGATTTTGTACTATTCATCTTTGTTTAATTAATGATCGCAAGGTAGGAATCCCAGTTGAATGATTAGCTAAAAAAGGGATACATTAGTATATTTACAATTATATATACAATTTATTTAAGATACATCAACAAAGTTTTGAACCTTGCATTTATCTAATTAATAATTTTTGGCATAGGTTGATTATAGGTAAGATGTTTACCTTATGCGTTCACCTAGTGTATTCACCTAGAGGTTTTCACCTAGACGTGTTCACTTATATGTGTTTACCTAGTGTTCACCCTAATCATTAATTCTTCTTGTTTAAAGGTAAAGGTATTACTAAAGCCTAAAGGTAATTTTTGTACATATCAAGATTTTTATACAATTATAACACGATAGAAATTCTATCTGTAAGATTTGAGTTTTTTAGTAATAAACGAATGAGAGAAAATAAAGACAATATCAGTGTATTTGACGTTTATGCACAGATATTGATTTTTCTTATAGTTGGCCTTAAGTGTAGAAAGCCAGAAACACCAGATGGACAGACAATTATTTTATAATACTTTTTAATTTATGTGTTAAATATTCTCCTTTCATCTACATTCAAAGAAAAACAATAATACACAGACTTAACACGAATGCATACACGTGTTGTGAGTGATGCAACACACAGGAATAATATCTTGTAAGTGTTGCAAAGCAAAAAGCGTGACGTGAATATTTCAATACAGAAATGAGGTGTTTTGAGTGTTATAATACAGGAATGAGGTGAGTGTTGCTGCACGGGAATAACGTGTTGTGGTTGTTGGAGAACAGGAATGTTTTGTATTTAAAAACATACAAAATTTGCTGAGTATTGCAAAATACCAAACACATTATTCCTGCTTTTCAACACTCACAACACGTTATTTCTCTGTTGCATCACTGACAACATGATATTTATGTGTTGAAACACTCACATGGAATTCCTGTGTTGCAAAGTTACAACTCTCACAACTATTATTTTCATGAAGTGTTTAACGTTGAATAATTTCAACATATAAATATTTCATTTCTAACATGTAAATAAACACAATATTGAATCATAAATCGATAAAAGATTATTATAAATATAAGTAAAAAGTTCCTAAACAGATGGACAGAAAGTGATTAAACAAATAAAACGTAATTTAATAAATAAATCAAAAGCGGTTGAATAATTAATGAAGGTGATTAAACAGATAAATATACGTGATTAAATATCTAGAAAATTGTGATTGGATTAAAAAAATAATAATTGAACAAATAAATATAATGTGATAAAAAGTGAATAGATAAAATTTGCTAGGATTTATAAATAAAAAATGATTGAATATTTAAAATTTTATTAAATAAATGATTTTTTTATTAAATAAATGAAAAAAGAAAAGTGTAAGATTCAAAGTAAAGAATTATCTGAATAATGTATGGTAAAAAAGAAGATGAAGTTTATAAATAATATTTCGAACTGGTGACCGCGTGAACACCGGGTCCGATCTCCCAGTCTGGCCACGACTCTTCCTGCTTAATGAAGAACTCAGCAGTCATACATTCATCCACTTCACCATACATCTTCAACTGACAATTGAGGCGTATGAAGGAGAAAGTCGGGAAGGAAAATGAATCTTTATGAGAAGAGGATGTAAGGTAAGGTAAGGAAATGATGAGGTGAAAGCGCGAGGTCAGTATGAATATATAACACTTGGAAGGAACATTAGGATGACCTGGTATGTGAAGACGGAATGAAGGAACGGTGCTCCAGCATTTGGACCATCGGGGATCAAACGCCGACCCTACAAGAAGCAAAAGCATGGAGTGGAAAAACGTTGCCTAATCACTTGGACCATCATGGATCGAACAGAAAACATATTTTATAGACATCATAGATCTCAATAAAATTAAACAAAGCGAACTATTCGAAGTTATTTTCTCCAATTTGTTAGGGTATATCTGGGAGATATTCTATTTAATATTTATTTAATCAACAAATAATTTGTTTGCATTGGCTGTTTATGGACATACAAGTAATTATGATAATATCATTGTAATAGTTAAGGTAATTATGGTAATATAGTATTCGTGAAGGGAATTATCCTATTGCTGTCAATATCTTACGGCAGTTAAAATGTTTTTGATTACATAACTTTATTGACCCAAGAGAGGAAAGAATCGTGAATGAAAACCTGAGTTTAGTTAAAATTTGTCATATTGATATAAAAAAATACACAGATATAAACGAAATGCACACAGACATGTTGTAAGTTTTGCAACTCCCACGAATAGCATGTTTTGGATATTGCAACACAAGAATAAGGTGTTTTGAGTGTTGCAACACAAGAATAAGGTGTTTTGTGTGTTGCAACACACGAATAGGGTGTTTTGAGTGTTGCAAATCTCAAAACGATGGTGTGAGTCTTGCAGCACTGAAATGAGAAGTTACAAATGTTGGAACACCTAAAGAAAGTGTTGCAGAACAGAACTTGTTGTGAGTGTTGCAACAAAACATTACATACCCAGGGTTGCAACACATAAATAACATACTGTGAGGGTTGCAACGTGTTATTACTGTGTTACAACGTTTCAAAACTCACAACACATTCAGCATAGGTTGAAACACAACACTTTATTTCTGTGTTGCAATACACAACACGTTATTTTAATGTTGCAACACTCAAAACTTATATATGTACGTATTGCAACATTCACAACAAATTATTTATGATATATCATACACAACATGCTATTGTCTTGCGAGAATCACAACGCTTTATTGACTTGCAACACAACTCACAACACGTCACTGCTGTGTTGTAACACTCACATCACGATGTTACAGTGTTGCAATTTTGCAATTCGCACAGTGCAATTTATGTGTTACAACACTAACGTTAGGACCATGTTGCAACACTTACGTTAGGACCGTGATGCAACACTCACGTTAGGACCGTAATGCAACACTCACGTTAGGACCGTGATGCAACACTCACGTTAGGACCGTAATGCAACACTCACGTTAGGACCGTGATGCAACACTCACGTTAGGACCGTGATGCAACACTCACGTTAGGACCGTGATGCAACACTCACGTTAGGGCCGTGATGCAACACTCACGTTAGGACAGTGATGCAACACTCACGTTAGGACCGTGATGCAACACTCACGTTAGGACCGTGATGCAACACTTACGTTAGGACCGTGATGCAACACTTACGTTAGGACCGTGATGCAACACTCACGTTAGGACTGTGATGCAACACTCACGTTAGGACCGTGATGCAACACTCACGTTAGGACCGTGATGCAACTCTCACGTTAGGACCGTGATGCAACACTCACGTTAGGACCGTGATGCAACACTCACGTAAGGACCGTGATGCAACACTCACGTTAGGACCGTGATGCAACACTCTCGTTAGGACCGTGATGCAACACTCACGTTAGGACCGTGATGCAACACTCACGTTAGGACCGTGATGCAACACTCACGTAAGGACCGTGATGCAACACTCACGTTAGGACCGTGATGCAACACTCTCGTTAGGACCGTGATGCAACACTCACGTTAGGACCGTGATGCAACACTCACGTTAGGACCGTGATGCAACACTCACGTTAGGACCGTGATGCAACACTCACGTTAGGACCGTGATGCAACACTCTCGTTAGGACCGTGATGCAACACTCACGTTAGGACCGTGATGCAACACTCACGTTAGCACCGTGATGCAACACTCACGTTAGCACCGTGATGCAACACTCACGTTAGGACCGTAATATCTTTTAATATGTTACGGCATTGCACATATTTTTCATTATATTTCTTTACTGGTGCTAGAGAGGAAAGAATCCTGAATGACAACCTTGCTCTAAATGAAAGTCCATATATAGAGAAAGAAAAATACACAGACATAACACGAGTACATATGTGAGTGTTGCAACGTAAAGGAATACCGTGTTGTGAGTGTTACATCACACGAATGAAGTGTTGTGAGTGTTACATAACACGAATGAAGTGTTGTGAGTGTTACAACACAGAAAAATAATGTCGAAACCCTTACTCAAAACATTGTAATTTTGTGTTGCAATATATTATTCCCAACTGGTGCAACACTCACAACACGTTATTTATGTGTTGCAACGTTATCTTGAGGTTATCTTGAGATGATTTCGGGGCTTTTTAGTGTCCCCGCGGCCCGGTCCTCGACCAGACCTCCACCCCCAGGAAGCAGCCCGTGACAGCTGACTAACACCCAGGTACCTATTTTACTGCTAGGTAACAGGGGCATAGGGTGAAAGAAACTCTGCCCATTGTTTCTCGCCGGCGCCTGGGATCGAACCCAGGACCACAGGATCACAAGTCCAGCGTTCTGTCCGCTCGGCCGACCGGCTCCCTAGCAACATAGCAACGTAGCAACACCTATCGCATGGTATTACCATGTTGCAGGACTCACAGCACGTTATTTCTGCGTTGTAACTGTCACATTACTTTATTTTGTGTTGCAAACTAAAAACACTTTATTTCTGTATTTGAACAATCACAATAAGTTATTTATGTGTTGCAGCACTCACAGTGTGTCATGTCTTTCTTGCAACACTCACAGTATGTCATGTCTTTCTTGCAACACTCACAACACGTTATTTCTGTTTTGTAATACTATAATAACAATAAACAATATAATACATAAAAGTTGCTAGAAATAGTAACTGTAACGTGATTGAATATTTAAAATATGATTATATAGAAGAAGGTCGAACTGGTGACCGCGTGAACACCGACCTCCTGGTCTGGCCACGACGCCTCCTGCTTAATGAAGAACTCAGCCATCATACATTCATCCACTTCATCATACATCATCATGTGACAGGTGAGGCACGATGAGACAAAATCAGTAAGGATAAAACATCACTGTGAAGAAGGGATGTAAGGTAAGGTAATAATGAGGTGAAAGTACTGCTCTAGTATGATGATATAGCACTTATTAAGGATATTAGGATGAGCTGGGATATATTAAGATGGATTGAAGGAGCGGTGCCCAACCACTTCGACCATCGGGGATCGAACAAAAATTTATTTTGTTAACAGAAGAGATCTACATAGATAAATTTAAGCAAATTGAAGTGTATAAAGTTCTCACCAATTCTTTAATGTATATCAACGCGGGTTTGAACGTTGCATTTATCTAATAAATTAAAAAAAATATGTTGTTAGTATTACGTTTAATGAAGAATTGATCAATCATTCATTTATTCATTTCACCATACATGATGAAGTGGATGAGGTGAATCTGCCAATCTGTGGTGAAGCCTCAGATTGGCGGGAAGTCACAAGCGGTGTCCCACAGGGCTCTGTACTCGGACCTATCCTGTTTCTGATATACGTAAATGATCTCCAGAGGGTATAGACTCATTCTTCTCAATGTTTACTGATAATGCCAAAATTATGACAAGGATTATGTCAGATGAGAACAGCAAAGATGCTTCAAGAAATCCTTGACAAACTGGTAGAATGGTCCAACAAATAGTTGTTAGAATTTAACCCGAGAAAATGTAATGTAATGAGGATAGGTGTAGGGAGCAGGTCGCCAGATACGAGGTATCATTTGGGAGATGAAATTCTTCTAGAATCACAGAGAGGGAAAGACCTGGAAGTTAACATCACGCCAGACCTGTCCTCCGAAGCCCATATCAAGAGGATAACATCAGTGGCATATGCCAGGTTGGCCAACATAAGAACGGCCTTAAGAAACCTGTGTAAGAAATCTTTCATTGCCTAGTAGCAGGGCGGAGCAGGGCGCGGAGTCGGGGATGCCTGAGCAGGGCACGGAGTCGGGGATGCCTGAGCAGGGCGCGGAGTCGGGGATGCCTGAGCAGGGCACGGAGTCGGGGACCCCTGAGCAGTGCGCGGTGCCACAGGTACCGGAGCAGAGCGCGGTGTCACAGGCACCGGAGCAGAGCGTGGTGTCACAGGCACCGGAGCAGAGCGCGGTGTCACAGGCACCGGAGCAGAGCGCGGTGTCACAGGCACCGGAGCAGAGCGCGGTGTCACAGGCACCGGAGCAGAGCGCGGTGTCACAGGCCCCGGAGCAGAGCGCGGTGTCACAGGCACCGGAGCAGGGCACAGTGTCACAGGCACCGGAGCAGGGCACAGTGTCGGGGGCGCCGCAGCAGAGTGCGGTCCCTGGCAGAGGGAAACAAACAAAACAAGGCCCCAAAATCTGTTGGTATTACAGATGGGCAACGTGTAAGCATGGGGAATCGGGAAGAATAAATGGAACATGTACACACGATCACCCTAGAAAGTGCAGAAACCTCCTCAATACAGGTAAATGTACCAAAAGCTGTGAATTCTTTCACCCAGAAATTTGCAAGAACTCTTTGGACAGGAAAGAGTGCTTCAATGCTGAATGCCCAGCTTTTCATATAAGAGGCACCAGGCGAATAAAACCGACAGACTACCACTATGAAAACAGCCACTACTCCATCAACCGGGATAATTTTTTAGCAAGAGGAGGAGGAGAAGAATGGCTAAAAATGACCAGACTCTACCACCAACTCGGTCAAATGCTAGAGAGGACGCAAACACAGTGGCCTCCTTACCAGAGCCTCAGATATTAACACCAATTAAAGCATCCAGCACTTCCACTAACACGATAACATCATTTATATTTGCCAACATCCAGGGTATAAAAACATGCAAATCCAACAAAGTTCATTTTATAGATGGTCTCCTTCATGAGGCAAATGCAGTGTTTGCAGCCCTAACGGAAACTCACACAAAGGACTACCTTGATGGTGAAATATGGATCTCAGAATACAATCTCTTCAGATGTGATAGGAAACACCGGCTTCAGGGTGGGGTCAGCCTCTACATCAAAGACACACTCATCTGTACTGAGCTGCTAAACACCTCAAATGGAAGAAGTGGTGATAGTCAAAATAGAGATCCTAAATGTAGTTATTGTCCTTGTATATAAGTCACCGGAGGCAAACCCTCAGCAGTTTAAAGACCAACTAATGAAAATAGAGCACTGCTTGGAAAACCTCACAAATCCAGCTCCGAACATCATCCTGCTTGGGGACTTCAACCTACGGCACCTGAAATGGAAGCACCTGGCTAATACAGTAATATCAGAAAGAATACCAGGAAGTAGCCTAAATGAGCAGGCACATGCAAATGACCTGCTACGGATGTGCGATCGGTTTGCCTTAAACCAGCAAATAGTAGAACCAACTAGGAAGGAGAACACGCTGGACCTCATTTTCACTAATAATGATGAGTTGATCGGGAACATAATGATTACAAATGCCTGTTACTCAGATCACAACTTAATTGAAGTTCTGACAACCATGGGAAATGGACCTTCAAAACCAGTCCAGATTCCCGGTGGAGGAGATTTCAGCAAATTCAACTTCAATAATAAACGGATAAACTGGGAGCAAATAAACCAGGACTTCACAGAAATAAACTGGGAAGAACAGCTAGGAAATGCAAACCTGAACCAGTGCCTGGAAAAAATAAGCTCAGTAGCACTAGAGATATGTTCAAACCGCATACCCCTAAGAAAAAAGAGAAAGAGATGCAGATTGGAACGGGAACGTCGTTCCCTATATAGGCGAAGAAAACGAATCGCGGAACAACTTGAGAGTCGCACCCTATCTCAAAAACGGCGAAGAAGGTTAGGTAGAGAAATAGAAACAATTGAACTCAAGCTACAAGAATCATACAAAACCCAGGAGAGGCAAAGAGAGCAAAAGGCCATCAGTGAAATAGAGAGAAATCCGAAATATTTTTTCTCCTATGCAAAATCAAGATCAAAAACCACATCTAGTATCGGGCCCCTGCGAAAGGGAGATGGAACTTTCACAGATGACAACAAAGAAATGAGCGAGTTACTGAGGAAGCAGTACGACTCTGTTTTCAGTGAGCCATTAAATGCACTAAAGATTGATAACCCAAATGAATTTTTCATGGATATGATACCAACATCAAATCATATATCAGACGTCGCCCTATCCCCACTAGATTTTGAAGAAGCCATAAACAGTATGCCTATGCACTCTGCACCAGGCCCGGATTCTTGGAACTCCATATTCATCAAGAACTGTAAAAAACCACTATCGCAGGCCCTTCACATTCTGTGGAGACAAAGCCTAGATACTGGCGTTATCCCTGACATACTAAAAACAGCAGAGATAGCACCACTCCATAAAGGAGGAAATAAGGCAGAGGCAAAAAATTACAGACCGATAGCACTAACATCGCACATCATAAAAATTTTTGAGAGAGTGCTAAGAAGTAAGATCACAAAATACATGGAACCACAGCATCTCCATAACCCCGGACAACATGGTTTCAGAACAGGGCGCTCTTGCCTGTCGCAGTTGCTGGACCACTATGATATGGCATTAGATGCTATGGAAGACAAACAAAACGCTGATGTAATTTACACAGATTTCGCAAAAGCTTTTGATAAATGTGACCATGGTGTTATTGCACATAAAATGCGTTCAAAAGGAATTACCGGGAAAATAGGCAGATGGATCTACAATTTCCTGACTGACAGAACCCAATGTGTAATAGTCAACAAAATAAAATCCAGCCCATCAACCGTGAAGAGCTCAGTCCCCCAGGGTACTGTGCTTGCTCCAGTACTTTTTCTCATCCTCATATCGGACATAGACCAGAACACAACCTATAGCACTGTATCATCCTTTGCAGATGACACTAGGATTTTCATGAGAGTTGGCAACATAGAGGACACGGCAAACCTCCAATCAGATGTAGATCAGGTCTTTCTATGGGCTACAGAAAATAATATGGTATTCAACGAGGATAAGTTTCAGCTCATGCGCTACGGAAAAATTGAAAATATAAAAACAGAAACCACGTACAAAACGCAGGCAAATCATAACATAGAACGAAAAGGCAATGTAAAGGACCTGGGTGTACTCATGTCGGAAGACCTTACCTTTAAAGAACACAATAAAGTAGCCGTCACAACTGCAAGAAAAATGACAGGTTGGATAACAAGAACTTTTCACACTAGAGATGCTATACCGATGATGATACTTTTCAAAACGCTTGTGCTCTCTAGAGTGGAGTACTGCTGCACAATGACAGCCCCTTTCAAAGCTGGAGAAATTGCTGACCTAGAGAGCGTGCAGAGATCCTTTACTGCTAGAATCCACTCAGTAAAACATCTAAATTACTGGGACCGACTAAAGAGCCTAAATCTGTACTCCCTTGAGCGCAGGCGGGAGAGATACATAATAATTTACACGTGGAAAATAATTGAGGGGCTGGTCCCAAACCTGCACACAGAAATAACACCACATGAGACCAGAAGACATGGCAGGATGTGCAGAATACCCCCGTTGAAAAGCAGAGGTGCAACAGGTACTCTGAGAGAGAACTCTATCAACATCAGAGGCCCGAGACTGTTCAACACGCTTCCACTACACATAAGGGGCATAACTGGCCGACCCCTCACAGTGTTCAAGAGAGAACTGGATAAGCACCTCCAAAGAATACCTGATCAACCAGGCTGTGACTCATACGTCAGGCTGCGAGCAGCCGCGTCTAACAGCCTGGTTGATCAGTCCAGCAACCAGGAGGCCTGGTCGACGACCGGGCCGCGGGGACACTAAGCCCCGGAAGCACCTCAAGGTAGCCTCAAGGTAGGTAGTATACCACGTATTAACGTGGTATACTAGATATACGTGGTATACAGCGTTAACGTTTTTTCTTGCACGATATAAATTGTTCATAGCAAATATGTAAATTAAAAATAATATGATATTGAAAAATAGATGAAAGGTAATGGAAAAAACAGTTATAAATAAATGCATATATAAAAAATAGTTAAACAAATAAAATGGGAAAAAATAAATAAATTATATGCAAGTTAATATTTATTAATGATGGTTAAGTGTATAAATATAAGTGATTAAGTATCCAAAAATGTGAGTAGATTAATAAATACATGATGTTTAAAGAACTTATATAAATGTGATAAATACATATGTAAAATGTGCTGATATAGATCTATGAATAAGTTAATAAATATTAAAGGGGATTAAATTGATTTAAAAATAGGATTCAATAATTCCAACTAAAGTGTTATTTGGGCAATATATGATAAAAGGAAGAATAGGGAACACCAGGTCGAACTGGTGACCGCGTGAACACCGGGTCCGACCTTCTAGTCTGGCCACGACTCTTCCTGCTTAATGAAGAACTCTTCAGTCATACATTCATCCACTTCACCATACATCTTCAACTGACAATTGAGGAGTGTGAAGGAGAAAGTCGGGAAGGAAAATTAATCTTTATGAGAAGAGGATGTAAGGTAAGGTAAGGAAATGATGAGGTGAAAGCGCCAGGCCAGTTTAATGTATAACACTTGGAAGGAACATTAGGATGGGCTGGGATATGAGGACGGAGTGAAGGAACGGTGCTCAACCATTTGGACAATCGGGGGATCGAACGCCGACTCTGCAAGAAGCGAAACTATGGAGTGCAAAAACGGTGCCCAATCTTTTTGACCTTCGTTGATTGAACAGAAAACATATTTAATAAACCATAGATCTAAATAAAATTAAACAAAGCGAACTGTACGAAGTTACTCTCTCCAATTAAGAAACATCTGGGAGTTATTCCACTTAGCATTAATTCTTTAAATAATTTGTTTGTATAGGATGTTTTTGGGAATACATTAACAGCTTCAACGCCCTAATAAACAGTGGTTCATCTTGCTTAATGATTAAGTGTTACTGAAAACTAACGCTGATTTGTGCATTTTATCTTGTTTAAGTAATGAAAGGAAGGCAGAGAAAAAAGTGAATATCATGCAAGGATGCGTTAGGATGCATTTGACTCATAGATTAGATAAAAATTTTCTTATCTTAGGTTCCAAAGTTTGCTTGAGACTTAAATAAAAATGTCTTGACGTTTTTTCTATACTGAGGACTTCAGTAAAAGATTCTTAATGACATACAAATTTCGCATTTTCATTAAATTATGAAATATTTTTGTACTAGTTAAGGTTATACATAGCAAAATATATATACATAGCAAAATTATAGTAATAATGAAGATAATTATAGGGTAAAAATATAGTAATAATTAAGGTGGTTATTGTAAAATAATAATAATAATAATTAAAGTAAATGTGATATTATCATAGCCATAGTTCAGGTAACTATGGTAATAGTATATTACTCGTTAAGGTAATTATCCAATATTTCTTTCATTATGTTACGGCAGTTACAATGTTTTTGAATACATAACTTTATTGACCCAAAAGAGAAATGAATCGTAAATGAACACCTGACGTTAGTTAAAACTTGTCATATACATATGAAAAAATACACAGACTTTACACGAATGCACACACACCTCAGGAATCTGTACACCAGTTGATTGACAGTTGAGAGGCGGGACCAAAGAGCCAAAGCTCAACCCCCGCAAGCACAATTAGGTGAATACAATTAGGTGAGTACATGTTGTAAATGTTGCAACGTAAAGCAATTGTGTGTATTGAGTGTGGCATAACCCGAGTAATGTGTTGTGAGAGTTGTAAACTTGAATTAGGTGTTCTGAGTGTGGCAACACTGAAAGGATGAATTATGAGAGTTGCAACAAAGGAAGGAGGTGTTGCGAGGGTAGCAAAACAGAACTTGTGAGTGTTGCAACACAAAGTTACACATCCAAGGTTGCAACACATAAATAACTTTATGTGAGGGGTTACAACATGTTATTATTTTGTTGCAACGTTCAACACAATCAACACATTATCCCTGCGTGGCAATACAACAAGTTATTTCTGTATTGCAACATTCAACAAGTTATTTCAATGTTACAACTCCCAAAATATATCTATAAAAACTGAAAAATTCAGAACACATTTATGTTCAAACACTCACAATGCGCTATTGTCTTGCAAAATGTTCAACGCTTTATTGTCTTGCAAGACTCCCAACACTTCAGTGCTGTGTTATAACACTCACAGAACGGTATTAACGTGTTGCAATTTTGCAATTCTCAACGTGCAAATTCTATGTTGTAACACTCACGTTAGGGCGTATGATGTAACACTCACGTTAGGACCGTGATGCAACACTCACGTTAGGACGTATGATGTAACACTCACGTTAGGACCATGATGCAACACTCACGTTAGGACCGTGATGCAACACTCACGTTAGGACCGTGATGCAACACTCACGTTAGGACCGTGATGCAACACTCACGTTAGGACCGTGATGCAACACTCACGTTAGGACGTATGATGTAACACTCACGTTAGGACCGTGATGCAACACTCACGTTAGGACCGTGATGCAACACTCATGTTAGGACCGTGATGCAACACTCACGTTAGGACCGTGATGCAACACTCATGTTAGGACCGTGATGCAACACTCACGTTAGGACCGTGATGCAACACTCACGTTAGGACCGTGATGCAACACTCACGTTAGGACCGTGATGTAACACTCACGTTAGGACCGTGATGCAACACTCACGTTAGGACCGTGATGCAACACTCACGTTAGGACCGTGATGCAACACTCATGTTAGGACCGTGATGCAACACTCACGTTAGGACCGTGATGCAACACTCACGTTAGGACCGTGATGCAACACTCACGTTAGGACTGTGATGCAACACTCACGTTAGGACCGTGATGCAACACTCACGTTAGGACCGTGATGCAACACTCACGTTAGGATCGTGATGCAACACTCACGTTAGGACCGTGATGCAACACTCACGTTAGGACCGTGATGCAACACTCACGTTAGGACCGTGATGCAACACTCACGTTAGGACCGTGGTGCAACACTCATGTTAGGACCGTGATGCAACACTCACGTTAGGACCGTGATGCAACACTCACGTTAGGACCGTGATGCAACACTCACGTTAGGACCGTGATGCAACACTCACGTTAGGACCGTGATGTAACACTCACGTTAGGACCGTGATGCAACACTCACGTTAGGACCGTGATGCAACACTCACGTTAGGACCGTGATGCAACACTCACGTTAGGACCGTGATGCAACACTCACGTTAGGACTGTGATGCAACACTCACGTTAGGACTGTGATGCAACACTCTCGTTATGACCGTGATGCAACACTCACGTTAGGACCGTGATGCAACACTCACGTTAGGACCGTGATGCAACACTCACGTTAGGACCGTGATGCAACACTCACGTTTAGGACCGTGATGCAACACTCACGTTAGGACCGTGATGCAACACTTTCAACTCACATTCCCATCAAGCGTTTAACGGTGTATTCTTGCCCGATATTAATGTTTTATTGCTAATATGTAATATTTTAAAAAAGTTGGTGATTGAATAAATCAACAAAAGGTGATAGAAAATATAACTAACAAGTGATTAAACATATGAATAAAAAATTAATGAATGAAAAACTGGACTGAATAAACAAATTATATAAGACTGAACATGCAAATAATTAGTGATTATCTGGGAGAACGGAGGTGATTAAATATATAAAAACGGGTGATTGCTTTGGTAAATGATGTTTGAACAATTCGATGAAATGTTATAAATATATATAATAAAGTTGCTGTAATTGAGAAATAAAACGTGATTGAAGATTTAAAATGTGATTAAATAGATGAAAATTGCGATTGAATTATTAAAAACTTAAATATAATTTAACTAAATGAATAAATAATGAGACGATGAACGAGGTCGAACTGGTGACCGCGTGAACACTGGGTCGAACAGTCCCAGCCTGACCACGAACGTTTGCTGTTTAATGAAAAACTCAGCATGTCATACATTCAGTTCACTTCATCATACATTTTTAAGTGAAAATTGACGCCTGAGAAGTAAAAATTAGTGAGGAAAAATATTTTCCTCAGTTGAAGACATGAGTTAATACAATCTTTATGATAGATAGATTGTGTGTTTTAACTAAATTATGTAATATTTATTATAGTTTCTACGGTAATTATGGTAATATTATAGTAATAGTTAAGGCATTATGGTAATATTTATGGTAAATATATGTATATTCCTTTTATATACAGAGGAAGTATGGAGATTCCTATAACTATGTTACGGGATTCATTACATAATTGATTATATTTATATATTGATACCAGACAAAACGCGCTGTTGTCTTGCAAGAATCACAACGTGTTATTGTCTTGCAACACAACTCACAACACATCATTGCTGTGTTGCAACACTCACAGCACGGTATTAAAGTGTTGCAATTTTTACCCTTCACTGTGCAATTTAATAAAGAAAAGGTGATAGAAAATATAACTAACAAGTGATTAAATTGATAAATTACAAATAAATGAATAAATAAAATTTAACTGAATAAACAAATTATGTTAGATTGAACAGCTAATGAATAGTGATTACCTAGAGAAATATAGGTGATTAAATATAAAAAACGGGTGATTTCATTGGTAAATAATGCTCAACAAATCGATAAAAATGTTACACATATATAAAAGTTGCTGTAATTTACAAATAAAACGTGAATGGACATTTAAAATGTGATTAAAACGATAAAAAATTGCGATTAGAATAATTCAAACTGAACTATTATTTAGCTAAATGAATATAGAAGAAAAGATGAATGAGTTCGAACTGGTGACCGCTTGAACACCGGGTCCGACCTCTGAGTCTGACCAGGACGCTTCCTGCTTAATGAAGAACTCAGCAGTCATACATTCATCCACTTCACCATACATCTTCAAGTGACAGGTGAGGCATGAGAAACCAAAGTTGGCGAAGAAAAAATCTCAGAAAAAACTGTAAGTAAAGACAAGGTAATCATGAGATGAAAGCGCTCGGCCAGTATGCCTATATAGCACTTAGAAGGGTCCTAATTGAGCTGGGATGTGAGGACGGAGTGAAGGAACGCTGCCCAACCACTTCGACCTTCGGGGATAGAACATAAACATATTTTATACACAGCAAAAATCTGAATATATTTAAACAAAGGAAACTGTATATAGTTGTTCTCTGGAATTCTTTAAGGTATATCAAGGTGTTATTTAACTACGTATATAATATATTAATAATTTTTCATTGGTTGTTTAAAGGCATTGATGTGCTCACATATATGTGCTGACTTCGATGTGCTGACTTCGATGTGCTGACTTAGATGTGCTTACCTAGATGTGCTCACCTAGATGTGCTGACTTAGATGTGCTCACCTATAAGAGCTCACCTAGATGTGCTTATCTATAAAAGTTCACCTAAATGTAATCACTGAGATGTGCTCACCTAGATGTGTTCACCTAGATGTGCTCACCTATATGTGCTGGCTTAGATGTGCTCATCTAGATGTGCTGACTTAGATGTGCTCACCTATATGTGCTGACTTTGATCTGCTCACCTAGATGTGCTCACCTATAAGAGCTCACCTATATGTGCTGACTTTGATGTCCTGACTTCGATGTGCTCACCTATAAGAGCTCACCTATATGTGCTGACTTAGATGTGCTGACTTTGATGTGCTCACCTAGATGTGCTCATCTAGATGTGCTGACTTAGATGTGCTCACCTATATGTGCTGACTTAGATCTGCTCACCTATAGGAGCTCACCTATATGTGCTGACTTTGATGTGTTGACTTCAATGTGCTGACTTTGATTTGCTCACTTAGATGTACTGTCCGAGATGTGCTCACATAGATGTGCTCTCCTTGATGTGCTCACCTATATGTGCTGACATAGATCTGCTCACCTAGATGTGCTCACCTATAAGAACTCACCTAGATGTGCTCACTTAGATGTGCTCACCCTAGTTATCACCGTTAATTATTACCGATATCTTAAGCTGATTTTGTACTTTTCATGTTTGTTTTAGTAATGATCGCATGGTAGGAATCCCAACTGATAATATTAGAGAAAAAAGGGATTCATCCGTATATTTGACCTATAGATCACATGAAGATTTTCTTTTAATTGGTCACTCGTGTTTAAAACCCAGAAAAAACAGATCAATGGAACATGACTTTATAGTGTGTTTATACCAACCTATCTTCCTGTTTGGGTAGAACTTATAGTATCAATGTGGACATTAGTACATATACCGACCTACAACGCAATTAGAAACTTTTGAAATTGGGCAAACCAGAAATAGATTTTCTTTTGATATTGCTAAGACAAACTAAACTTACCTAACCTAACCTTCATAGGCCTAATACTCGATATCTGCATGAGGCCTTATATAGTACAATTGTGTGCTAAACTGGTGCTAGGAATATTTATTTTGTGTTTTTTTGCCTCATTTTTTCAAACTCTTTAAATGACTTGTACAAAAATTCTACCATCTAATTGCTTAGTATGTCAATCTTTCTACTATGGTGTACATTATTAAAAAAAAAAATATTATCTAAACAGGAGGATGGTTTGAACAATCTTAGGTGTTTCAAAATCTTGCACGAAACTTTGTCAATGATTTTCTTCAAATTATCTCTCTGCAGAGAAGACTTTAGTGAAAAGATTTTCAATGGCATACAAATTACGTATTTTCACTTAGTTATGTAATATTATAGCAATAGTTAAGGTAATTATAGAAATAATTTAGATCTAGAGTAATAGTTAAGGTAATTATGGTCAATTCCTTAAATACTTCACGGCATATAACATATTTTTCATTATATTTCTTTACTGATGCTAGAGAGTAGAGAATCCTGAATGACAACCTTGCTGTAAATGAAAGTCCATATATAGAGAAATAAAAATACACAGACATAACACGAGTACATATGTCAGTGTTGCAACGGACATGAATACCGTGTTGTAAGTGTTACATCACCAGAAGGAAGTGTTGTGAGTGTTACATCACCAGAATGAAGTGTTGTAAGTGTTACATCACAGGAATGAAGTGTTGTGAGTGTTACCTTACCGGAATGAAGTGTTGTGAGTGATACTTCACTGGAATGAAGTGGTGTGAGTGTTACATCACAGGAATGAAGTGGTGTGAGTGTTACATCACAGGAATGAAGTGTTGTGAGTGTTACATCACAGGAATGAAGTGTTGTGAGTGTTACATCACAGGAATGAAGTAGTGTGAGAGTTGCCATACATAATAAAAATGTCAAAACCCTTACGTAAAACAGGGTAATTACGTGTTGCAATATGTTATTCCTGACCGTTGTAACACTCACAACACGTAATATATGTGATGTAGGGTTACAACACCTACCACATGGTATTACGGAGGTGCACATCTCACAACACGCTTTTTCTGCGTTTAAACTGTCATAATACGTTATTTTCTGTGTTGATAACTAAAAACACTTTATTTCTGCATTTGAACAATGACAATAGTCATTTCTTTGTTGCAACACTCTCAACACGTTATTACTGTTTTGTAATATTATAATAACAATAAATAATATAATACATAAAAGTTGCTAGAAATGGTAAATAAAAAGTAATTAAATATTTAAAATATGATTAAATAGATGAAAAATAATAACGAATAAAACTAAAGTATTTTGTGGCCAATATATGGAGAAAAGGAAGAGTAGAGCGAGGTGGTCGAACTGGTGACCGCGTGAACACCGGGTACGACCCCCCAGTCTGCCACGACTCTTCCTGCTTAATGAAGAACTCAGCAGTCATACATTCATCCACTTCGTCATACATCATCATGTGACATATGAGCCATGATGAGAGAAAATCCGTAGAGGAAAAAATATCTGTGAGGATGCGAGGTAAGGTAAGGTAAGGTAAAGTAAGGTAAGGTAAAATAATAATGAGGTGAAAGTACTGCTCCAGTATGATTATATAACACTTGTTAAGGATATTAGGATGAACTGGGATATATAAGGACGGATTGAAGAAGCGGTGCCTAACCGCTTCGACCATCGGGGGTAGAACAAAAATATATTCTATATTCAGCATGGATCTAAAATAAATTTAAGCAAAATGAAGTATATAAAGTTCTCAAACATTATTAAGCTATATCATCGAAGTTTTGAACTTTGCATTTATTCAATTCATAATTTTTGGATTGGTTGTTTATAGGTAATATGTTCACCATATGTGTTCACCTAGACGTGTTCACGTAGACATGTTCACCTAGCGTTCACCTAGGCGTGTTCACCTAGTGTTCACCTAGACGTATTCACCTAGTGTTCACCTAGGCGTGTTCACCTAGTGTTCCCCTAGGCGTGTTCACCTAGTGTTCACCTAGTGTTCACCTAGGCGTGTTCACCTAGTGTTCACCTAGTGTTCACCTTAATAATCAGTGTTTCTTTTTGTTTAAAGCTGAAATATTAGTAAGACCTGAAGCTGATTTTGTACATTTCAAGATTTTTTTTACAACGACAACATGATAGAAATTCTATCAGTATGATTTGTGTTTTTTAGTAATGAACGAATGAGAGTAAATAAAGACAATATCTGTGTATTTAACGTATAGATCAGATATTGACTTTTCTTATAGTTGGCCTCAAGTGTTGAAAGCCAGTAACACCAGATGGAGGGAAAATTATTTTATAACGGGTTATAATTTATGTTTCAAATATTTTCCCTTCATCTACATTCAATGAGAAGCAATAATACTCAGACATAACACTATACATTCACATGTTGTGAGTGTTGCAACACACAGGAATAATGCCTTGTAAGTAAGTAATTATCAAAAGAAGGCACTAAACTGGGAAGGCTATGTAGCTAATGTCGTGTAAGTGTTTCAACCAAAAAGTGTTATAAAAGTGTTTCAACGAAGAAATGAGGTTTTTTGAGTGTTGCTACACAGGAATGAGGTGTTGCGAGGACTGGAATAACGAGTTGTGGTTATTGCAACACAGGAATGTTTTGCATTTAAAAAAATATTGCTGTGTATTGGAACACACACAAAACACAACACATTATTCCTGCTTCTCAACACTAACATGGTATTCTTGTGTTGCAAAGTTACAACTTTTACAACTATTATTTTCATGAAGTGTTTTAACTTTGAATCCTTTCACGACATAAATATTTCATTACTAACATGCAAATAAAAACAATATTGATACATAAATCGATAAAAAGTTAATAAAATATAACTTAAAATTCCTAAATAGATGAACAGAAAAAGATTAAACAAATAAAACGTAATTTAATATATCAATCAAAATCGGTTGAATAATTAATGAGGTGATTAAACAGATAAATATGTATGAATAAATGTCTAGAAAAGGGTGATTAGATTAATAAAAAGTAATTGAACAAATAAATATAATGTGATAAAAAGAGAAAATATAAAATTTGCTACAATTTATAAATAAACGAGACTGAATATTTAAAATTTTATTAAATAATGAAAAATAGTTTTAGATTAAAACTAAAGTATTTTGTGGGCAATATATGGAAGAATGGAAGCTCTCACAACTAGGGTTGAGGTCGAACTGGTGACCACGTGAACACCGGGTCCGACCTCTCAGTCTGACTACGACGCACTTGGACCATCGGGAATCGAACACGAATGTTTTTTTATAAGCAGCACAGATATAATGTAATTAAGCAAACTGAGAGTGTACATAGTTGGTCTCACCAGTTTATAAGATTTCATTAGATATTAGATCAGAGTCATTTAAGATAATCATTATGATCAATACCTTTCAAGAAGTTACGACATTGAACACTTTTCATTACATTTCTTTATTGAAACTAGAGAGGAGAGAATCCTGAATGGCAGCCTTGATGGAAATGAAAGTCTACATATAGAGAATCAAAAATACACCGACATCAGACGAATACACACATATTGCGAGTGTTACAACACAGGAATAGAGTGTTGCAGCACAGAAATGAGATGCTGTGGGTATTGAAACAACTGTTATGTGTTGCAACACTCACAACACGTTATTTCGATGTTGCAACGCTCACGAAAAGTTATTTATGTATTGCAATTCTCATAACATTTTATGTATTCGTTGTAACACTAACCACACGTTATTATTGTTTTGCAAAACTTACAACACATCATTACCTAACTCTCGCATACTTAAGTGTTGCAATACTTTAAATACTTATTACTTAATACTTTCTATTTGAATGCAATTACGTAGACATAATTACTTTGATGGAAAATAATTAAAAGACTAAATAAACATGATATAATAAATAAATCCAATGTCATTGAATAGTTTATAATGTGAATAAGAATATAAATACAGGTGAATAAGTATCTATGAAATTTGAATGGATTAATAAATACATGATGATTTAGGAAATAATTTAAATGAGATAAATAGATATATAAAAGTTGTTGGAATAAATATATAAAACGATAAACATTAAAGGGGAGTAATTTGATGGAGAACTAGGACGCAATAATTCTAACTAAAGTATTATTTGGACAATATATGAAAAAAAGGTAGGTATCAAGGAGCTCGAACTGGTGACCGCGTGAACACCAGGTCCGACCTCCCAGTCTGGCCACGACTCTTCCTGCTAAATGAAGAACTCATCAGTCATACATTCATCCACTTCACCATACATCTTTAACTGACAATTGAGGGTACTGTGAAGGAGAAAGTCCGGAAGAAAAACGAATCTTTATGAGAAGAGGATGTAACGTAAGGTAAGGAAATGCTTAGGTGAAAGCGCCAGGCCAGTATGAATATATAACACTTGGGAGGGACAATAGGATGGGCTGGGATGTGAGGACGGAGTGAAGGAACCAGGCTCAACCACTTGGACCATCGGGGATCGAACCTCCGACCCTGCAAGAAGCGAAAATATGGAATGAAAAAACGGGACCTAATCACTTGGACCTTCGGGGATCCAACAGAAAACTTACTGTATAGACATCATAGATCTCAATAAAGTTAAACAAAGCGAACTAGTTGAAGTTATTTTCTCCAATTATTTAAGCTATATCTGGGACATATTCTACTAAATAATTATTTAATCAACAAATAATTTGTTTTCATTGGTTGTTTATGGGCACGCAAATAATTATAGATAATACAATAGTAATAGTTCAGGGTAATAATGGTAGTATTATAGTATTCGTGAAGGTAATTATCATATTGCTGTCAATATCTTGCAGCAGTTAAAATGTTTTAGATTACATAGCTTTATTGACCCCCAAGAGTGGAAAGAATCGCGAACGAAAACCCGAGTTTAGTCTAAAATTTGTCATGTTTATATCCAAAAATACAATGACTTAAAACGATTGCACTCAGACACGTTGTTTCGTGTTGCAACGCTCAGGGATAGCATGTTTTGTATGTAACGACACAGGAATAAAGTGTTTTTAGTGTTGCTAAATTTGAATAAGTTGTTGTGAGTCTTGCAACACTGAATGAAACGTCATACGAATTGGAACACAAGAAGGAGGTGTTGCAAAACATAACTTGTTGCCTGTGTTGCAACAAAAAAATACATACCGAAAATTTCCATACATAAATAACATACTGTGAGGGTTGCAAAGTGTTATTACTGTGTTACAAAGTTTCAAAACACAAAAACACATTACGTATGGGTTGCAACACAATACGTTATTCCTGTGTTGCAACACACAACACGGTTTTTCTGTGCTGCAACCCAACACGTTATTGTCTTGCACCACAACACATCATTGCTGTGTTTGTAACACTCATATCACGATATTAATGAGTTGCAATTTTGCAACTCTCACCGTGAAAATTAGGTGTTGCAACCCTCACGTTAGGACCGTGATGCAACACTCACGTTAGGACCGTGATGCAACACTCACGTTAGGACCGTGATGCAACACTCACGTTAGGGACCGTGATGCAACACTCACGTTTAGGGCCGTGATTCAACCTCACGTTAGGACCGTGATGCAACACTCACAAGTCACATTCCCATCACGTGTTTAACGTTGTATTCTTGCCCGATAATAATGTTTTATTGCTAATATGAATATTTAAAAAAGTTAGCGATTGAATAAATAAACAAAAGGTGATAGAAAATATAACTAACAAGTGATTAAACAGATGAATACCAAATTAATGAATCAGTGAAACTTGACTGAATTAACAAATTATATTACATTGAACAGCTAATAAACAGTGATTACCTGAGATATAAAGGCGATTAAATATATAAAAACGGGTGATTGCATTGCTAAATGATGTTTGAACAAATCGTTAAAATGTTTTAAATAGATATATTAAAGTTGCTGTCATTGACAATAAACGTGATTGAACATTTAAATGTGAATAAATAGATGAAAATTGTGATTGAATTGTTAAAACTGAACTATTATTTAACTAATGAATAAAGTAAGAGATGATAAACGAGGTCGAACTGGTGAACCGCTGTGAACACTGGGTCCGACCTTCCTAGTCTGGCCACGACGCTTCCTGCTTAATGAAGAACTCAGCAGTCATTCATTCATCCACTTCATCATACATTTTTAAGGGGGCATATCATTCAAAATCGTTATAAATTAAAAGTTGTTCAATTTGCTTATAAATTTTTTTATGAAATGGTTATAGAAAGGGCTGCAACTGGTCCAAGTTTCACCATCACACCCTAAACAGAAAAGGAGAAAAAAAATACACAATGTATTATGCAACGAATGTTCAACATTCTCAAATAATCTCAGGGAACACATGTGTCAACTAAAATGTCTACTATGTGCTGTAGAAGCACAAACTCTTGTAATAATTGTAATATGTATGTGCAATATATTTATGTTTAAGATTTTTTTTTTCTTTTTTTTTTTTCTTTTTTTTTGGCCAATATTTTTTCTCGTTTGTTATCAAGGGATTTGCATGAAACTTGCACACCTTGCTCAATGGATGCCTATCTGTATGGGTGCCAATTATGAACGAAATCTGTCGAAGTCAAGCTCAGCTACAGGTGGCCGAACTTGGATCTTTATTTTACTCTGGAAAGTAATTTACACCTTCAAATTACTTCAGAGCTTTCATTTATTAATCAATTTACATGCAAATTACACCTTATATGTAGCGTTTGAGCTTCTACAGAATCTAGTAGACATTTTAGTCCAAAGTCTACTTGTTGATTTTATAAAAATTTATAAATATCATATATTGCATATTTTTTAGAAGGGTAACTTTGAAAAATTAAATTATTGCACTAAACACTTTTTTGATAAAACTGATCACTAGAATCCTTTATTATGTGCTTAATTTAATATCTAAGTGTTATAGAAATGATTTTAGTTGACACATGTGTTCCCTGAAACTATTTGAAAATTCGTTGCATAATTCGTTGTTTATTTTTTTTCTCCTTTTCTGTTTAGGGTGTGATGATGAAACTTGGACCAGCTGCAGCCCTTTCTATAACCATTTCATAAAAAAATTTTAAGCAAATTGAACCACTTTTAATTTTAAATTGATATGCCCCCTTAATTGATAGTTGAGGCCCGAGAGGTAGAAGTCTGTGAGGAACAAATGTTCAAGTTATTTTTCTTAATTGAAAACTCCAGCTAATAGAATCTTTATGATAGATAAATTAAGTGTTTTAACTAACTTATGTAATATTTATTAGAATTTCTACGGTAATTATGGTAAAATTTATTAGCAGTTAAGGCATTATAGTAATATTTATGGTTAATAGATGAACATTTTATATATATACATATATATATATATATATATATATATATATATATATATATATATATATATATATATATATATATATATATATAGAGGAAGTATGAACATACCTATAAATATGTTACGGGATTCATTACATAATTGAATTTATTTTGATATTGATGTTGTAGAGGAATTAAGGAATCCAGAATGAGGTCCTAGCTATGAACGAAAATTTACTTGTATATATAAAAAAAAACATATTCAGACATAACATGAATGCAATCACACATGGGGCCGGTGGCTGAGGGAACAACACGCTTGATACGTAGTCATGTGGACCAGCGTTCGATTCCTGAGGCTGGCAGAAAGAAATGGGCAAAGTTTCTTTCACCCTGATACCCCTGTTACCTAGCAGTCAATAGGTACCTGGTAGTCAGACAGCTGTTACGGGCTGCTTCCTGTGGGTGTGTGTGTGGAAAAAAATAGTAAGTAGTTTGTAAAAGTTGATTGATTGACAGTTGAGAGGCGGGCCGAAATAGCAGAGCTCAACCTCCCGCAAGCACAAACAGGTGAATAAAACTGGTGAATACATGTTGTGAGCTTTCCAAAGCATCGGAATAGCGTGTTGTGAGCGTTTCAATAAAAGAATGAGCTGTTGTGAGTGTTGCAACACATAAATTAGTTGTGAGTGTTGCAACACATATATGATATGATATTGTTGCAACACAGAAGTATTGTGCGTGTGTTGCAACACAGGACTATCATATTTGGTGTGAATGTTGCAACAGTAAAATATCATACCGTGAGTGATGCACCACGTTATTTATGTGTTGCAATGTTGCACTCATTCACAACGTATTATCCTTGTGTTGAAATGATGCAACTCTCACAACATAATATCCCAGTGTTGCATCTTTCAAACCACATATTTCTGTGTTGCAACTCTCGCACACGTTATACCTGTCCGTTGCACGCAACATACAAAACAATATATTATTGTCCGCTGCAACATTGACAAGAAGTTATTCCTGTATTACAATGTTGCAACACTCACAACACATTATTACTGTGCAGATGAGGAGTCACAATAACGTGGCTGAAATATGTTGACCAAACTACACACTAGAAAGTGGAGGGACGACGAGGTTTCGTGGTCCCTTCACTTTCTAGTGTTTGATTTGGTCAACACATTATTACTGTGTTGCAGCGTTCATAACACTTTTTCTGCATTGCATTATTCACAACACTTTGTTCTGTGGTGCAACATTCCCACCACGCCACCCCTGAGTTGCAACACACACAACGGTTATCTTGAGGTTATTTTGTGATGATTTCGGGGCTTAGAGTTCCCGCGGCCCGGTCGTCGACCAGGCCTCCACCCCCCAGGAAGCAGCCCGTGACAGCAGACTAACTCACAGGTACCTAATTTACTTCTAGGTAACAGGTGCATCAGGGTGAAAGAAACTCTGCCCATTGTTTCTCGCCGGCGCCCGGAATCGAACCCTGAACCACAGGATCACTCGTCCAGTGTTCTGTCCGCTCAGCCACCGGCTCCCTCAATGAATTATTTGTGTGGTGAAACTCTCACAACACGCTAATCTTGTGTTGCAATGATGTAAGACAACACTTCCAATCTATAAATTATGCGTGCAACACTAACAGAACGTCATTTCTGTGTTGCAATACTCACAAAATGACATTTATGTGTTGTAACACTCAAAACACATTATTCCTGTGTTGCATCGCTGCATCACTCACAACATGTTATTGCTGTGTTGCAACACTCATAAGACGTTAGCAATGTGATGTAACACTCAACTTGTTTTCCCATCAAGCGTTAAATGTTGTATTCTTGCACCATATAAATTGTTCATTGCTAATATGTAAATTACAAATTGTATTAGATAGAAAAGT